>NC_056733.1:432161210-432198710 GCF_019279795.1 Protopterus annectens | reverse complement strand
TGGGGAAGGGACATAGATATTTCTGGGTCAGGTCAGTTGAGTAGTGAGGAAGCAAATACAAACAGATAAGACAAACAAGACAAGAGACAGGGATGGTGAGGGACACAAAAGTTTGGAGGACACCATGATTAGGGTGAGGGAGGAGACAACACAGACTCATACACATCAAACATGAAGACAGCGAGAATTGAGTCCTCATCCACAGGATTGTAGTCACTGTCCCTTTACTCCACTGGTGGCTGGAGTGCTTGATATCTTCTCCTCCTATGGACTATGTGGGAAAGCAGCCTCTCCATCCAGCACATGTGTACACCAATGGTGCCGTGCAGGACCCTAAACACCAACCCTGGCATCTCTCGGCAGGTGATGAAATCATCACCTCTGCCACTGCTCCCAGAGGATACCACTGCAACAACTGCTGGGGCAGTATTATCTGAGGTTGTAGGCAGTGCAGAGGCAGCAGAGGCAGTGCTTCCAGGTTGGCTCCCAGACATGCTGGGCATTGGTGCTGGAGCTGGTGAAGCAGGGGCAGGCTAATCCACTGGGGCTAGCCTACCTCACTGCGCTGTGTAGCATTTAGTGATTTTTTTTACAGATGGATGGCATGGAGACATTTTGATGACATGTAATATAAAATAAGAAAAAACAGAGATAATGGTTGGGGTGACAGAAAAAAAGAGATACAATTTGTACTATCATATGTCACATACAATGCATTAACATGAGTATACAACTATTTTATCTGAAGTATTACATTCAATTATACATCCTAACAAATGTACATTATAACTACAGGCTGTTGAAAGTAATCTTTGAAATGTGCATGTATTTCTTATATGAGTGTTCCAGTTAAACAGATTACAGTTAACAGCATGCCATTTATACTACTTGCATAGAATTTAATTTAATATAAATATTATTAAAGAAATGTAGAACTGTATATTTGTTAGTCATGGTATTTGAACCCAGAACCTCTGACTACAGTCTTATATTTGACTCCTAAAGTTGGTTTGTGCTACAGACTAATGCATGCATACTTGCTGTTACAATTAGGACATGCATGCTTAATTTGCTACAACTGTATAAAAATATATATCTTTAACTTTTAAAACTATAATAATACTTCTCTTGTGCTGCATACATACCACTTGCTTCCCTCAGTCTCTCCAATCGAGCAGCATGAGCCAATCTGTTGAACTCTATGTCAGCATTAAATGGGGAAAGAACAGAAAAGAACAGAAGAGCATTATGCATACCAGACTTTCCTACATTAAGCTTTCTAAGTATAACAAATTATCTTATTATCATACTTACACAGCTGTGAGATGTCCACAGTTTCAAATTAATTCAACCAAATGATGACCGTATCCCTTTCATGTCTATGTAGGTCATTAAAATGATGCCTACACTGTTCTCCAGTACATGGGATGCCAGTAACACTGAATACAGTCCAAGCTAAACTACTCCATGCCTCCGACTTGTACTGGGAACCAGAATAGACCCCCTGAAGAAGCCTTTGGCTGTGGTGCTCTACCAGGAGTCCAGTAAATATCCTGGACTCCTGGATACCTCACCTCTGTGCCTTAACCTTGGCAGGTTCCCCACTAACTCCAGCCACATCTAACACCTGCTGTAGAGTAATGGAAACTTATGTTTTCCCTTCAATTCCAGTTATCACATTAAGTGGAGCACAGTAATGGCAAGCAGGGATAAAATAAATATTTGAAATAGGAAGGTTAATCTGCCACTTGACCTTAGTTTGAGTGGTGTCTGGTGATGTAGCTTGGAAATATGCATTGACAAGTTGAAGGTAGCTGTTAGGTGTGTTAAGTTTAAAGACATGCACTGGGGACATAAATGTCATAACCTGATGCATTTTTTTTGGCTTTATATAATGCTAAAATTGATTTTTAAAGTGTGGGATTCAAACATAGGCATACTGGATAAAACATTTTCTTCCATGGAGTTTATTTTCTATCTTTGCCACAGAAGAAGTGCTGCTCAGACATAGGGATCATTTGTAAATACAGCTGACAGTTTGTGGTGTTACACATGTATGTGTGTGACCTGACAAGGTTCTTGTATATAGATTCAGTTGTGCATGTGTCTTATTTAAGGTGAAGGCCATGCAAGTCCAGATAGCAAAATTATACTTACAGAAATATAGTAGACAGTATGCCCTCAGTCATATATCTGAAAACACACTAAGGGTGTTTTATCCCTCATACACATAATTCATATAATCTCCACAATCTAAAGAGTTATAAGTGAGAGTGAATATAATGGGAATGGAACAACAGTAAAAATGTTTGTAATGTCATGTATTAGAACCCAGGACAATGTGTATGGCAGTCTTACACTTACACTTGTTGCCACAAGACTGTTGAAATATCATGTGTCTGTTTTACAGTTCATTGCTATAAACTGCACTGTCACAACAGTAAAAGCAGGTGGCATAGCCTATACCAGAACCATCTATACACCAACCCTATACTTACACCTGCTGCCACATGAGTAGTTACATGATAGTTCCATAATTTCCTACTCATTCTTAAGTTTTCTGTGTTAACTGCCTCACAATGCCACTTAGCAAGTTTGCACAGTGCCCAAAATAATTAATTGAATGCATATGTTTTCAATTGTTGGCTGTCTGCACCCTGTCTGCTGGTGTTCCATGACTACAGCTGTTGGGCAACCTTGCTAGTGGTGTTACACAATGGAAAGCAAAAGTTGCAACAATGTATTCTTTTTGACCTTAGCACTTTTACAGGCGCCCTGCCTGCAGGTGTTCTGCAGGTATTCTGTCTGCTTCCTGTGTGGGCCAGTAGTGTAGTTTGTGCACTGCTAAACATCGCACAAATGAGATAAGCACAGACAAACCTGACATTCATTTTCTCCCTTTCCCTTTTTTTGCACTGAGTTGCTCACTGTGCAATGTCCAAAAAAAAATTAAATAAAAGGGAAATTAGTTGAAATGATGAAAAACAATTTATGATATAAACACTATAAAATGTTTGTTAGTACACATGAAATATTCCTACATAGGTCTGGATTTGAACTCTCACTCCAATGAACCACCAGAACCCAATAAAGGTGCCATATCCCTCTTTACCACACAAGCAACTTTGCAGCAGGGAACTGAAATCATTCTGTATACAACCAACTGCAACATCATCTGCAGTACCTAAAACAACATAACAGTTATTTGTACATGTATACATTTCAGATGTAGTGCACTGAGTAATTACAGAACCATTCATGACTATTGCTTGCAAAAATGCAACTCTGTCTTACCTCGCTATGTTTGTTGCTCATCTGACCAGTAGCCTGAGACATGCAGCCTGTAAAGCATTCTATATCCTTGTCCTTAAAATGTATGAGGATATCAAATGGCAATAATATACAGTTGTCAACATATGAAGGGGAGGTTGGATGTTAATGAACAGAACCTGTGAATTGTGTACTGCTTACTTACATTTCCAACCTTGATAAAATTACTTATATACATTTTGTAAGTGTAGCCTGACACACCTACTGGAGGTAGGGCAGTCTGCATTGTTGTTGTGTTTTCCTTACCTCTACCAGTAATCATTTACAGTTTCACTCTATTAGCAAAAAACACTGAGGGAGTGTCTATACTATGTTTACATCTGATACACAGAGCTAAAAGTTTGGGATTCAGCAATTCTAATGAGTTCACACCTCATTTTCATCTTCACTATGTTAACATCCCTGAATCTACACCATAAAAAGGCAACCATGTAGCTAGGGAACCTGAAGGTGAGGAGACTGGTTTATGTGGAGAACACAGAGGAGGCTATTACTTTGGGTTATGTCTGCATAGAAGACTACTGAACTTGAGAATGTATGCTTGCATTTTTCGGCTATATACTGCAGATGCTGAAATGTCACTTAAGAAAAACCTGTTTCATATTCATATAAATAAATTAGCAAATGCTATTATTATCTGTATGCATTGCTTAGAAGTGTACTGATGGCATGGGCATGTTTGTCAGGACATTTCAAAGGTATGCATGATTGTCAATAGCTTAAAATGGAATGTTCTGTATTAAATATGTGAAAATGTTTCAGAGACAGTTTATTTAATAGCATATTTAGCATTTCACTGATGGTTTGTTAGCTAAATTTGTCATTTGCCTGTTCTTTTGGGGGTGTGGGAGTAAAGCTGTATTTCTGTTTTGGCACAATCAAGAATATGTTGCTACTGTTACTCTTCCTTGTTTTGCATCCAGCCTTGCTGTGTGTGTGAATGTAATATGTTACAACCACACAGTTCTTGTTGTTAATATTTCAAATATCTACACTGTTTTATATTTTTCCAGTGGGTAATACTGAATTGGTACCTTTTGTTTTATCTGGAAATAGGTATTTTTTAGTTATTTCACACTTATGTGTATTAACCTTCTGTTGTGTTTTAGCACACCTAGGACTATGGCACCCGGGCATCTTAGTCCCAAAAACCACCCTTCAGTGACCCTGAAAATCATGTCATTAAGGAAGCTTTTAAGCGATATGGTGCCTTTCTGCTTGGGAAGGGATATGAAGATATGTCGGCAGAATGCAAATCTAGCAGCAGATAGTTGCAGATGTAAATGCAGTAGGCAGCCACAGCAGGGCATATGATCATGTGCACAATAGGACCACTGACATGATCTCATCTGCATGGAGGAGAGCAGCTACTGTGGCCCATGATTGGATGGGTATGGGAGGGACCTGCTACACAGCCATTACTAATAGCAAATGAAGAGTTCCTGTCCACTGTCTGGGACCCAGACAGCTCCAAGTAAAGTCCAGAACAGCATGTCCTTGACATCGATGCTACTGTTTCAGGGACAAAAAAGTATTTCCCGGGAGGAGTTTCTAGGTAGGCTTATGTGTCTCCATTGTTAAATACTCTTGTATAGTAAAATATTTACATCAATACTTTAGGTCTGTTTAACACAAAATTTGTTTGGGGAGGATTGTATATTGCTACAGTTAACACATATTCTGATTGATTACACATGGGGCTTAGGTTTGACTTGTCATCCATGCTCATGCTGAATGTATAGTTAATGGACATATAAAGGACAAAGTATGATGCCTCAGAAATCATCCAAGTGCAACTGACAATGGGCAAAACTGCAGTCCAGATTTTAGCTTGCTACAGATCACCTTCCCAGCCCCATGACACACACTCTTCTTTCCTTGAGGTACTGGAAAACATGAGAGTCCAACCGAACACCCTTATACTGGGTGATTTCAATTACCCAACCATCAACTGGGAAAACTACGGAAGTACTAATACCTTTGCTCACCGCTTCCTGGAGAACATTAACTTCAATGCTCTGGACCAGCTTATTAACACCCGCACAAGAGGTAAAAAATACTGGACCTGGTAATCACCAACATGAGGGACAAATGGTCCAAACCTGTGGTAAATTCCTCATTGGTCAGATCAGATCATAAACTCATCACCCTAGATATCCACATACCACCCTCACCCCCACCCCAAAAGAAACCATGGTGAAAAACTTCCCCAAGGTGAACTTTATGATACTCAAGACAGAGGTGACAAACTTTGCTACTCCCCAGCAGAAAGGCAATATGACTGAATCTGCTATATCCTGCACAAAAGCACTCTACAAGCACCTACACGAGTGCATGGTCCATAATATCCCAAACAAGACCAAGACCCACTCCTCCAAAAAGAGGAAACCAGTCTGGTGGACCCCAGCCATAAATAAGGTCTATAATAGAAGGAAGAAATGATTGCAAAAAAGAGTGAAAACCCAGGAATGGAGGTCAAAAACCTAAATAACAACTTTCAGATCTGCTCTAAGCTACAACATAATGGTTCAAAATTCACGGAACCAACTGACATAGCCAATATACTGGCAGATAGGGTAAGTGCAAACTTCACCCCACCCTCACCCCCCAACAGGCCCATTTTCATACCAGATGATTGTACTGTCCCTAAAATCACAGACACACAGGTGAAAATAGCACTTTCCAAGGCAAAAAACACAGAATCCATGGGACCAGACAGCATCCCAGTCTGCGTACTACATGAACTCCAAAATGAATTAATCCCTCACCTTAATACAATGTTTAACCACAGCCTCACCAAAGGCTATGTGCCCACAGAGTGGCACATGGCAACAGTTATACAACTCCACAAAGGAGGTGCCATCACGGTCTCCGGGAATTACCGCCCCATCAGTCTGACGAGTCTCGTCTGCAAGGCCATGGAGTACATCATTATGGAACTCATAAACAAAGACATTGGGAACCTACAAATCATTGACCCCACCCATTTTGGGTTCGTAAAGGGAAGGTCTTGTCTTCTAAATCTGGTTGACATTTTCAAAATGGTCACTAAAGCAATAGATGAGGGAAAAGTGGTTCACACAGCATACCTTGGTCTCGCAAAGGCCTTTGATACCATCCCCCACTCGAGAATTATTGACAAACTCACCAACCTAAATATAAACCCCTACATTACAAGATGGGTTGCTAACTGGCTCACGGATAGAACCCATTCAGTGAGAATAGGAAACACTAGATCTGACTCCAAACCTTGACTAGTGGTGTACCACAGGGCTCAGTCTTGGGACCCCTCCTGTTCGGTATCTACTTCTCGGAGGTACAAGCAAACATGGAGGGATTATGGCTAACAAAGTTCACAGATGACTGCAAACTGGGTGCCATAATTGAGACCCCTACTGATGTAGATATTCTTCAAAAGGGTCTTATGGATACAGATATATGGTGCCAAAACCATGGCCTCAAGCTAAATGCCAAAACATGCATCGTCATCCACTTTGGGAAAAACCAAGTACCTATGAATTACAACATAGGTGGTAGCCCACTTACCACAGAGAGTGTGACAAGAGACCTAGGGACTCAGATGAATAGCAACCTCTCCTTCGACAACCATATTGCTAAAGTGGTTAGAAAATCCTTCTACATGGTCCACCTTATCACAAAAGGGTTTGCATCCAAGAATAAGGATGTTATTGTCCTCCTCTACTCATCACTCATTAGACCCATTATTGAATATAATGCCCCATTCAGGATGTACCTAACAAGACATCTACAACAACTGGAGAGGCCTCAAAAGTACCTCACAAAGAGGATAACAGGCTTCAAACAGTTGCCCTATGCCATGAGGCTAAAAAAACTCAGACTCTACTCAGCCGTTTACCGGCTGCTCAGAGGTAATTTCTGCCTGACATACAAGGCTATGTCAAACCCTGAATTGCTAGAAATGCTCCACCTAAGGGAAACCCAATCCACCAGAGTTACTCGCTCAAGGGACTTAAACCTGACATCAACAATAAACAGGACTTGTTGGAGGGACAGATTTGTGTCCCAGAGATGTCCCTTGCTCTGGAATAAGGTCCCCATAAATGGCATTAGCACTCTTCAAGAGGAATCTTGATGAGTGGATGGAAATCAGGAAATCCCCCCCGCCCAGGAATCACTTCAGTGGCCCTGGTAGACAGGGGGGCAGGAAACTAAACAATTTGGGAGGGAAGCGTAAGCAAAAAAAAAATTTTTGGCTAGGCTTAATTATGCCCTAGGGCCAATAGCCTACTACATACCTGTGAACCTATGAACCCCTTTTGTTACTGTTAATTGTGATGATGTTTTCCTTAACTTCTTCCAGGACCATCCAGCATATGGAGCAGACTATCATCTCCACATGATAAGCCAAACATTTTTATGTTAGTACTGATGAGCAGTTCAAAGAAACATTTAGCTGGTGATGTTGGTGTCAGAAGTGTTGTGTGTATTGCTGTACTGTCTGTAATACTGGAGCCACTGTTTACTAGCATATATTAGACTATAGTAGTGTAGGTATTATTTTTTTCCTGTGTTTGTTGCTTATTCTGACAAGTATTACTGACAGTGGAAGTATGGAACTTCTACCACCTGATGTCAGAGTATCAGCAGATTCTGATGATGGTGGCCAAACAGATGCACAGTTGGGGGGTGCAGTGGTTGAATCTAACACTGAGGTTGACAAATAGCCATCTGCTGTAATTTCATTGGACACAGCCAGTAGGCCTATGTTTATCCATTCCAGTGAGCCTTCAGATACCAGACAAGTGGAAGGTGAGACAATTGATCAAGAAACTGTGGTTACTGTGGCTTCAATGCCTGTTGACTCTAGTCATGGCCTAAGTTTGGGTGAGGTGACCCATAAGAGGATTGCTAGGGGTGCTTGGAGAAGTACCGCTGTCCATCTTCCCACTGATCCAGGTGTCTTTTCCTTGCCACTCAATGTATGTTAGTCCTCCAGTGAAATGCTTAGGGTTGTAGATGTGGCACAGGCTGGCATGCATGACTGCCTCCACTGTGCTGCTGATTCAATGGATTGAATGAATGACACATTGTAATGGGAAGTGTCTGTGACAGAATGTCTGCTGGGAGGGGGATGACATTTTCATGGGCGTAGGTCCGCCACATCATCTGCTGTTAGCCAACATGGCCATGCCTAATCACACTCCAATAGTGGCAGACTTCCACTGCTCCAGCAGAGTTTGAGCTGTCCACACCCAACTGCAGCAGGCCAGCAGACATCAGCCATGTTCAGGTAGCAGCAGTGCATCTGACCATGTGCGTAGAAGTGTGAGTGCAACACCTGGCAGATCCATTTCTAGTTCTTTGGCATGACAGTGATGAACTGCCCCTCTACTATGCATGGATCACATCTGTCCAACATAGCAAGATCTACAGCTAGAACAGAGCTTGGCTGTGTTCATGCAGACGCCCACATACGAATTTCACCTGGAGGACCCCTACATGCACATGCACACACACACACACACACACACACACACACACACACACACACACACACACACACACACACACACACACACACACACACACACAGACAGCAGATACATAGTTTAGCCATGAAGCTTAAAACTCATTTTGTCTCACTGGCCATTTCTACTTTATCTGAATGTCTGCCTGCTTCTCTTTCTTACTCATACACACTCACCAATATTTTGTGTCAGCCTATGCTTCCTGCCCCCCCCCCCAACACACACACACAGAACGCCCTGTGCAAATGATGATAACTGTGCCATATCCCTGTTTTCTATCTTTTGGATTTAGGGATACATAAGCTTTGTGTCTGATGCTCAGCTTGCATAGCTGACTTAGTGCTTAGTATATCTGCATTTGTGATGTTGAATTGGTAATTATACCTTTGAATTATATTGGTCTTAAAAAGTTAGATAGTTGATAGGATCAAACTTTTTTTGTGTCAGCATTGTTAAATAGCTTGTGAGGGTTATGAAGACTGAACTGAAATGCGTCACATTACTTTCTAACTCCATTAAAGGCAGTGTTGCCGAGAAGCTAGAGGTGTAATAAATTGCTCTGCTTTTTTGTTACCTTGGGCTCTGGACTTTTTTTGTCATAGATATATACTTTCTAACTTCTATATTTAATGATTTTTCAGTACAAATGTATGGTGCTACACTGAGGGCATGCAGTGACCATCTTGAGAGGTATGACTGTGTGAAACTTTGATGTCTGAAGATTACTACTTAATAATGGACACATAAGTCACATAAGTGTCTGCTGTCACACATTAAGGTTATTTCTGTACAAATCACACACTTTTTACTTGCTTACACTATCGAGTAACAACATGCAAGGATATGCCATTCATTCATATTATTACACAGTACACTGCAGGTTCAGCACTTACCTTATAAATCCAGCAGTTGCAACAGTTTTAGTTCAGGGTTGACTCTGTTTCATTCTAGCAGTTCAAAGGCATTACATGTGGAGGTAAAGGTTGTGTGAGTTGCCTGACATCAGTGATACTATATGTATGTGCATAAGAGGAAGGTTTTAGCCCCTTAAGTAGTGAGTGAGTTTGCTATGTGTTGCATCTTAGCCAATGTGAAGGCATATTGAGCATGCCTACTTCTGCCTACATTCACAGCAAATTCTGGCTCCCCCTCTGACTCCTCACCTCCATGTGGCTGTGATGACCTTGCCATTGGTGGTGGGATGTGTACCCCTTCCACTTGTTGATCCTGCTAAACCTGTTTTCTCAGGATGATTTTGTGTAGCATGGCACATACAGTGAAGATTTCAGTACATGTATGTGGATTCCTGTATGCTGATGCCCGTGGCACCCCCAGCATGTCCCCTGTTGGTGTCTAAAAGATACATGTAGCTAAAATTCTAAGTGATACACATACCTTTGTCTCCACTGGGATGGGTTCCCCTAGGTTTGCCCTGGCTCTGTGTTGAGGGCGACAGAGGTTGCAGAGTTCCTGTAGTGTGTCTCTATGCACCATGTAGTGCACTCTACATTTCCATGTCATGTAGAGTGTGATAAGTTAAACAGGGTCTGAAAACTCTTCTTCATTTTGGCCTTGGCCAATTAACAGCAGCAGCTTAGACTTTAGCCTGTTGCACATATACATGAATTAAAGCAACAGCAGCCCCTAACATTGTCTCTGTGTAGCCTCCTTTCTGTGGCTGTATTCCAATAGGTTTTGGAATTCACAGGGAAACCAACACTGAGTCTACACAGTTGCTTTATAGCTTGTTGAATAGCTCATCCATCTTGGATTGGTTAATTAGCATACAATTTAGCTGCTTGTGTTGTAATTAGCATGCCATGGAGTTTACATTTGTGCACTCTGGAAGACTCTACATACCACATAGAGCCACTGATTGAATCCAAAACCATGCGCTACCATGTGTGTGTCATGCTGTGACACACACACACTGTGTAAACATACCATGCAGCCTTTATTGAATCTGGCCATATATTTTTTCTGCCTGGTTTAAAACAGGGAGTATTTCTGAAACTATACAGCTGATATAAAGCACAGTTGTGATTCATCAGTTTCATATAGCTA
The DNA here is from genome assembly GCF_019279795.1 of Protopterus annectens. Lineage (NCBI taxonomy): Eukaryota > Metazoa > Chordata > Ceratodontiformes > Protopteridae > Protopterus > Protopterus annectens. The sequence goes on along the minus strand of NC_056733.1, from coordinate 432,187,806 downwards.
CAAATGGGATGCCTTTGTAGCAGAAATGTACACATTCATAAAGACTAATGTCATCAATGTCTTATTATAGAAAACAACTGTAATTAAAGAGATAAACCAGCGATTAACTTTACTGACTCAAATAAATATTACAAACTATTTCAAATATCTTCCAATATGGAAACAAGAACAGAATCCTGACAAAAATTACAAAGTGAAATAGGCTTGATTACAAAAACTGATAACTTCAAAACTGATTTTTTTATGTAAAGATAAAATTGGAAAATGGTTGGCATCTCTTTGTTGAGGAGTAAAATCTAGAGATGTTATACTTCAAATATAAGATGAAAAATATCTATTGGTATTAGACCAAGAAAAAAAATGATAGTATAACCAATACAGATTTTTATGAAATTATTATCAAAAATGTTTTGAAGATTCTCATATATTAAATTAATGGTTATAAAGACACTCCCAATTTACATCTAAAGATAATCAAAAGCTGACATTACAGGATATTAGAGATGCCATTACAACCAAAAAATAAATTCCTAGATCCGGATCCATGTATATCTGAATTCTTTTAGGCCTTTATTAAGACTTCAATAATGTAAGTTGACATGTACTGTTTCTATTCCTAACTGGAAAATACCTCAATCAATGAATTTTAGTTGAAATTGTATTAATTAAGAAAGAAGGGAAAGATGGTTCTAAACCTGAACATTACAGATCCATTTCACTATTACATATGGATTATAAGATAATAGCCAAATCAATTAATAAGACATTTCTAACACCATAAGATGAAATAATATAACTCTCACAGTTTGTTTTTTGTTCAAACAGAACTATGATTGAAGCTAACAAAATCCTTCAGGCAATTAAATGTAATTATACAAGTATATCTCAAATAGAACATTTGAAGGATTTAATCAAATTAGATGCATCCACAGCTATTAATTGTGTTAACGGGGAATTAATTTGGCAAGTAGTAATGTATTATTTTGTTTTCCATACACTAAATATGAAGATACAAAATCTATATTTAAACCCTGAAGTTTATATTAAAGTTAATCATTTAGACTTACCTATATTTTCAGTCACAAATGGAGTAAGGCAAAGTTGGCCCCTTGTCATCTACTCTCTGTAATGGTAATAAACACATTATTATCCAGTTTAGAGGAAGCAATATCAGTCTTGTCTATAAATAAAAACAAAGCTGCACTAATTGCATACACAGATGATTAATGATTATAACTTCTAACTTTAGACATGACAATAATAAGATTATAAATATTTTTAGCAGAAGTGCAACATACGATTGGTTATGTTAGAAATTACGACAAAGAAGAAATATTACAATTATTTGATAAGACAACCAATGAAAATGAACAAAATAAGTGTATTCCTATTTCAGATATAGTCAGTCATATGAATAAAAATAGCATCAAAATATGGCAACTTGTAAACAAGATATATGTACTTTATATTTAAACAAAATTGAAAGACAAACAATAAAAATTGAAATACTTTTTTCCATAACAGGGAGAGTTAATATTATTAAGATGTTATTTCTTCCTATGCTTTTATTTCCATTATAAAACCTATTACTCCTTCATTGGTTAAATGGATTTTTCGAATAAAGTGAGCTGTAACTAATTTTTATCTGGAGAGGTTGAATACCATGAATCCCTTGGAAAGTTGTAACAGCTCCTGCATCACACTGTAGATTAGCCATGCCTACCTTTTAATATGTAATTACATGTGTTTTATTAGGGTTATAATATAATGGGTGATAGTTATATTCCTGAGTTTCACACTTGTGTAGTGGTTACCCACAGAGTGCAGCTATGGCTATATGCAAATACACTAAGTACAGATCATTCTTGCTAAGTGCAAAGCCAATTTAACAATCACGCCCACTTACAGCAAAAGTGTAAAGTGTCAGAAGGTAATTCTTAAGTATGTGCAAGGGACTATGTGAAACCTTAGGCTTCCTATGATTTTGTAGATACAGTACTTGAATATTGAGGACAAACTTGGCTATGCACAGTCAAACTTGAAAGACTTAAGGCAAACATTTGACAGTGCAGCTTTTATTATTAATATTTAAAAAAATAAAAGGGTTTAATAAGTCTTATATATGCATATCATTATGCAGTCACTCTGTTGATTGCTTTAAACATGGAAAGGTTGAGACAGGAAAGACTGAAAAAGGGAACACAGAACGAAACACCAAGAGGGCTGTGCTGGAGGAGGTAGGAGAGGATTTGTACTATGTTTTTTTGGGGGAATTTCAGGCTAGACCCCCCCCCACTCCAGTTTTCAATTTTTTTATATAAGAGGGTAGTATGAGTGGGAAATAGATAACACAGTGTAGGAGATAGGATATAGTAAGGAGTGGGCTGAAAAAGAGACTAACTCAACAAGAATCCCCAGTACACAGAATGTCAAATGTTTCCACTGCCTGATGTTGTTGCAGTGGAGAACCCAACTGTAGAGGGTGTAGGGCTGGTGGTGGCATGGTGGTTTGCACCAATGGGGGCAGCATGTCTTTTACCTGCTGAAAAGAATCCTGGATTGGCTGAAGGCATCTGTCCAATGCCTTTTCCACATGTCCCCACACAAGTCTCAAAGCCCATGGTCAGTTAGGCTTGTCAGGCTGCCACATACCATGGTGCCTACAGGACTGATGCCAACACCCAGACCCTGTAAGGAAATCCTTATATAGGCAGAGAGTGAACTTTCCTTAACTAGTAAGGCATGTGACTGGGCTGCTCCTAAGAATTCTGGACATGTTAACAAATGAACAGAAAAGGGAGAAAGAAGAGTAATGCATAAATAAATAAGAAAGAGAGAAAAAAAGGGGGAGGGAGAAAAAAATGGAGAAAAATGAAGACAATAAATTTGCACATAATGTTACACATTATTCCAATCTTTATTAGCAATGAATTTTATTTATATTAAATTTTTATTCAACTAAAACAAAATGTCTTGGAAATGCTTATGCATACATGAGAACAATAGTGTATTGCTTTTAGGTGGCGGTGGTTTTTACATTTGCAGTCTATTGAAACTATTGAGATGCTGGTTTAACATAAGAAATAGCAATACATTTGAAATTTCTGCTTGATGTGGAACTGGCTGGAGTACTGTACTGAACATACTTTAGTCCTTGCACTGTCTTTGTGTATAAAAACTCTTGCAGTTGTATATAGCAACAAAATCAGTTAAAGACAGAAAATGGCATTTATTACTTGACACTTCTTTTTTAAATGTTAAGGTTTTTATTCATACTTACCAGCACCTTAAGTCAATTTTGCCAGTCCCCTATTCTGTTGAGCTGAGTGTAAGCATATATGAGGATTCTATAGAAATGTATACAGAAGTAATGCAACTAGTCATCTCTCACTCAGTTATCTGCTGGCCATTCACTTGATACTCTGTACCGAATTCCTCAGTAAATACCAGTTTTGAGGGCAAAATATTGGGGTGCCACGAATTTCCACATGGCCCTTTTAATTTCCGAATTTCTTGTTTTTTTTTTTCTACTCCTGAAGTCATCATGTGCAGGGCATGCTCGATGATGTCAACTTATGCAGACCAGCTTTCTTCCCCGGCTCGACTCGAACAGCAGCAACTATGTACTATAATGAAAAAGGGCCATTGGTATGCAAACACAGTTAACACACAGGTACACTAAAAATATTATGGAAAACACAGCTTGTAAGGGAGGTAGCTCTCACCCATTTAACCCTCTGCTTTATCTTGTAGCGAAAGAACAGTTAATTAGTTCAGTTACACACATGATGAATTCTCTTCTGTAAGGCTCCTTTTTATTTAATGTTTCAGGATTTCTCCAACATTAATTGCTGTAAACCTGTTTGAACTTTTAAGTAATGCATATTATGATTAATGTCAAGTGAACTTGCAATGGTATACCTTTTCAGCATGTATTGGCCATTTAGATAATTTGGGATTGATTGTAAACTGTTACATTTTTTTCTCTAGACATGTAAGTAGTAGTTTAGTGTAAAATGTTTTCTGCAAACAGGTACTGCACCACTGCTTGTTACTAACAGTCATTTTTTTTCCATTGGACAGTCCTCCATGCAGTAATGCAGAAACAATGGTATTGTATAACAATTCTTTATTTCGAAGTACTATAAAAACATTTTCCATGATCGTTTGAAGGTATGATTTGTCACTCTAAATTAGTATTTTAAGAAATATTTCAGTCTGGGCATGTGAAAAGTCACTGCTATTTTCTGATAAGTTGTTCATGTTACCAGATAATGAAAATTTAAATGAAAACAGTGATACTTTCTGTCTAATGTGTATGCAGTACAGACACAACTTATTTTTGGCAAATATACTTGAACTGCGGTGGTGGTGCTGCGGTAGCATTGTCGCCTCACAGTTAGATGTTGCCCGTTCGATTCTCAATTAGAGTGTCTTCTGTGTGGCGACATGCGTGAATGGGCCTTCCTTCATTGAAGGTTGTGCGTTAGGACCGGCAAGCCAGCACTTCAAAATCTACTGCCAATCATTAGCAGACCGGAGTTCCGCTGTGGTGACCCCTAACCAGGAAAAGCCGAACGAAACAAACATATTTGACCCTACTTGCACCTGAAACACCAAAACCACAGAGGGATAAAAGCTGAGAAAAAAGAGAAAGACCACATATGTCAGTCACTTTTCAGAGTCTGTGTCTAATGGTTGATACATATTATGCACATTTAAATAAGTTCTGGTTCTGGATACTAACACTAACGTATTGTTGTTTTTATTGGGAAAGTACACTCTACTCTCCCCAATTTGATTTCAGTTGGAGGTCTCTGGATTTACGTTCCATAGAGCATGCACATTGTGCCTCGCAGGAACTGGACTAGAGCTGACGCGAGATAAAAAATTACTTTACTGTGCTCATTTGATTGGTGCTAGGTCCACCAGGTCTGAGCCAAACCTTTCAAGAACTCAAACACGTTGGGGAGAACGGAGACAATGGAGCCTGGACCGAGTCACTGGTAGGCTATATTTTGCGTGGCTGGAATGTTTTACAGATGTTTTAACAAATGTGAGGAAATGCTCAATATCTGATGTGCTTTATGAAATGTAACAGAAGTTAAATTATTTGTGCTGTAATCTTCACGTGTGGTTGTTAAACTGGTTGCAATGGCATGTTTGGTGTAATTCTTGTCTTAAAGTGCCTGGACAAATATAAAGCATATTAGAAAAGCTTTACTCTGAGTAAGGGCTGTTCACCAGTTTCAAATTCATTGATGTGTGTTTTCCTGACAAGGCTATCTTAAAATCCTAGCATCAGGGAAATATAGTATATAGGCTTGTTAAGTGGCTATACCTACAAAAAGTGATAAATGGTGAAATTGTTATAGGTGTTTCTACTAGTGGAAGGGTGTTCTTTCCTCTTCCTCCTACATTGTCAGATATCATACTAATCAAATGGTCACAGAGAAAGGTAGTGAAGCTCGTAAAATATTTTCAAACTAACAGTAAACTGAGTTTTAATAAAAAAATAAAACTTATGGTTGAATTACTAATATGGTAAACACTATAGCAAGCTCAAGAAAGTTATCACAGTGATTCTGAAGTCGTCCACTGCTGTTATTCTTAGTCTACTCTTTGGATTCATTTTCAACACTAGTCTACTAACCCAGCTAGTTAGTAAATGAGAAATGCACATGACAGGTCTACTTATAGTCTGCAAGCAAGGTAATGACATTGCATTAGTTTATGCAGACTGTTAGAATTCTGTAATAAGTTAAACAAATCTTTTTTTTTCACTCATAACTTCCTTTACAATATCATTTCTCATCTTTCAACCTAATCTTAACATGGTATTATGTTAACAAACAGGGAACTACCTTCTAGACTATAAGGTAAAGTTCTAGTTAAAAAATGAAAAACACATTTGGAGATCAACTTTTAGTACAGTATTTTCCAGCTATAAGAACAAAATGTTTTAGACAGGCCAGGCTGGATACTGGTGGATGGCAATTTAATGGGTTGGATTTCAGACAGCTACAAAGCAAGGCAAATAATAACATGGAAGAATGACTAACGGAAAAACTGGAAAAATCTACACATTATTAATGACAGGTTTTAAAAAAAAAACAGAAAATTCAAATGCTTCATTACAGTTTGTAAATCAAAATCAACCATACGTGATTCAGGCTGTAAAACCATGAAACAACAAATTTAAGTCACTTATGAATCATTTCCACCTTGTGTAAATCTGAAACCACAGAATCATATAAGTTGAAAACTTGGATTAATTTTGTTATGTATTTCAGTTATGTTTCTTATTAAAACAATGATCTGGCATATTACATGCATTCTGTTGATATACTGTGAATTAGTATCTCAGCATTCTTCTTCTTTCGGCTTATCCCGGTTAGGGGTCGCCACAGTGGATCACTGTCCGCACATTGAGTGGCAGTGGAGTTTTACAGTGCCGAGTTGCCAGCCCGGTGCCCAACCTTCCACAGAAGGCACACATACATGCACACCTAGGGCCAATTTAGAGTGTCCAATCCACCTGCAGCATGTCTTTGGGATGTGGGAGGAAACCGGAGCACCCGGAGGAAACCCACGCGACCACAGGAAGGACATGCAGACTCCGCACAGAAGGCACCCCAGCCGAGGATCGAACCGGAGAACCTCTTGCTGTGAGGCGGCAATGCTAACCACTGCACCACCGTGGCCGCCCTAATTAGTATCTCAGCATTAGTTGCATTAAATGTGTTTTTGTTTCCTGCTGCATCTGCATTACTTCATTCAAATGTGTCTTGTGTATGGAAATGTTTGTAACTCAGCTTGCTACATTTACTTGATTGGGACAAATGTATTTTAAAATGCAATACTAGACCTCTTTTGCCGCTGCTTCCACTCAAATTGAGATATGTTCAGATGGAAAATGTTGTAAAAAAAAATGTATGGATACTTATATGAATAATGAATAAGTAAGCAATGAAGAAATAATTCAGCATCACTGCCAGTGCCCTGGCAAATGAAGAAAGGGTGGGAGCAACAATATACACATTATGGATAAATAAAGAAACAGGGTACGAAACAAGATGTTAGGTTTATAAGTGAATGGGCAAACTGGGGAGAACTGGGGGACTGTTTGCCAGGCCTTAAATGAACCTGAACATGAAGAACATTCTAAGATAAAGAAATGGTTTGAACTCATTTTTTTTTTTATTTAGTATCCAGGAAATGGTTGAAATACCAGAGACGTCCCATGGAATAAACTGTTAGATGTCCTTGAGTTGTGGTGGTAGTTATATTTTAATGCTAGTAAACATCCTGGTTTAAATGAGAATTTGGCCTTTCACTGCGTTTTGGAATTGAACTCTTTTGAAGTAGGAAAGTGTTTTGTTTGTATTCAAATTTATCTTAGGTGTGCTGTATAACATGTTTTCAATAAATTGAATCTGTGGACATATGATCAATGTGTGTTTTTTTTAAGGAAAGCTTTGTGAGTTTGCAATCATTCTGATAAAGTCACACATAACATCGGGTAGCATGATCACAGGACACTTCTGTGGGCTAGGCTTGTAAAGGCTCCAGGGCCATTAGCCTAGTACATACCTATGAACCTATGATTTGAGGATGAAAGTGTTAAACACATTGATTTATTAAACTTGAGTCTTGCGTGCCTTATTTCTGACTTTTTATGTGTTTGTAATAATCTACATTATCCCTGGTTTTGTGAGGGTTCTTGGATTTGTGATTAAACCAAAATAACATCTCCCATGCCTGGCCCCTTATAGCTACTTAAGACCTATCTGCTGAAAATCCAGGAACTCTAAGCCATGGGCTCGAGAGGCTGTTTCCCATCCACCCACCTGGCCGAGTAGCTGCTTTAACTAGAATGTGCGTTCAGGGATACAGCTTCCAGTAGTTGGATGCCATCAGGGTCTCATTCCAGAATTGATAAGTGGAGAAGGAAAATGAGGAATCAGAATTTAGGTTTAGGGAATAATCAGGAGCTGGTTCAGAGTTAGAGTTAGGGAGCGATTGGGAGTGAGCTCAGAATTAGGGTCAGGGAGTGATAGGGAAATGGCTTATAGTCAGGCTTAGGGAGCAATCAGGAGATGACTTAGATTTAGGAGGCAATCAGGAGTTGCCTCAGAGTTAGGATTAGGAAGCAAATGGAAGTTGTTTTTAGAGTTTGTGTCAGGGTTCTGGGAGGGATGGCTAGCTTAGTGGTACTGCATGAGAATTGGGGTTTTGGGAGTTACAGCACTTACCAGTGCAGGACAAAGGCAGCATGGAAGTGTGTCGCAAGCAAATGGTATGCAAGGACTCATAGTAGACCCTCCTATTTTGGCTGACAGGACACAAGAAACTCTGCAACCTTAGTTTGTCTTGGTCAAGAATCTTACTCATATGATTCCACAACTTTGGCAAACTCTCATGGGCCAATGGATTTTAGTTGATATCATGGTTAATAATGTACTGGATGCTTCATAAGATCTTATGCCTAGTATTGGTTGTTCAGACCTGATCACACCTGGCTAGTGGAACTCTTTTCTTGTTGATGGATCCATTTAAGGGAATGGAAACAATGAAGAAGTGATAGGAGACTTTCAGAAAGTTTCCAAACCTTCAGCTAAGTGATGGTTTAGAAAGAAATTGCTGTTTGGATATATTGACAATCTTTCTTACCAACCATTTGGTAAAACAACTATCTGATTTTGTGAAGAAATTGCATAAGTACCAGAATATACAAATTGAAAAATGTGTATTTTTGGTAGTGTATCAGAGTGAAGAGACTGCCAGAAGGTTTATGGAACTGGAAATACCATACTGGTTTGGTGAAAGGTAATGTTCTCCACAAAGAGCATTTAGCCTTATTTGACTGGCAAGGCTGTGGACATATAGAACTTTTGATGAAAGCAAAACAAAAGGAAATGGACAGGTTGGTAGATGAAATAACAAGATTTAGCACCAATATTTCTAATGACTTATTGTTTAACACATATAAGAAATTTTACAATGAAGTTTTTGGTAAGGTTGAGTCTGCTTGTAATGAAATAAAAAAAGGAAAGCAAATTATAACATGACTTTAGGGACTATTCTGAAAACAAAGCATATCCTAAATCTAAGAAATGGGTGCAGAATTTGAAAGAACCCAGGTTACTTGACTCAACCATGTATAGTAACAAGGCCACCCATGATGGTGATTTATCTAAACAGGATAACCCTTTAGAATCCCACCCCCCGTAGAGATCACAGTGATTAAGGAACCAGACCAGTGGTGTTGCCAGTTGGAGAAAACAAAACTGGAATTATTCCAAAAGTCAGACTGGAATGAAGCTGAGGGTGAAGGAAAGGTGGATGCATCAGGCAGGATGAGATGGTGGCTGTAATTTAAAATTATTTTGGTGACGTCAACATTTTTAATTACAATAATTTCCAGGTGGCTAATGAACATGCTAACCTCTTTAAAAAGGGATTTGGTTTTATAACAGCCTAAAGAGGCAGCATATCAAATGTGTTGATTCATTTTAAATTATTTACCAGGAAATTAAATCTGACTTCAATTTTTTTCCAAATCTAATATTGAGTTGGTCGATGAATTGAATGGTACATGGAGAAGTATTTTAAATAGACCTGGTAAACCCTAAATAAATGTATTTGGGAAAAAATTATGAAACTGATATTAGGCTTCTGTTGAAAACTAAATGTAACATCACAAGCTTTAACCTAGCTAATGGTGAAAAAGCATTATTAGCAAACATTTGTTCTCACAAAACCATTTACAGTCATGAAACCCCATAAAGGGGATGGCCTGCTTCTTATGAAATATTTTGACTAAGTTAACAGAATGTACTCATTGAATGATGATATTTGTCATGAAGTTTCTAAGAATGAAATTAAGACTACATAAAAAATTGATGAGTTGCTATACAACTTTTTGGTGCAGGGGCAGATTAATTTAAATGAATACAATATTCTTAGAGTACTGAAGTTCTTTATTCCCACTATTTTTTGGGATGCCTAAAATCCATAAAGATGTATTTGATCTCCCACTTAAACTAGAAGTCAATGTGATGGATCAGAAACTTGATGAATGACAAAGGTTACTGACTTAAAACTTGATAATGTTTGAGGTCAGCACCCCATTTTTTTAAAAGACTCATTGCACTTCTTGAGAAAAAGAACAAAGGATATTTCTAACATCCAGTTGATCTTCATAACCATTGACATAAAGGATGTTTTTAGTGTAATTCCACATAGGAAAGGTGTGCAGCGTTTTTACAATGTTTTAATAGAAGGTGATTTTTTTTTTCAAATCAGGGAGTTAGTATGTTCTGCTATTTGATGGAAATAGCCCTGGGCAAGAATTTTATTTTCTGAAGGGGAGTTTTATCATCCACAACAACAATAAAAGCAATGGTAGCAATGGGTGCACCATGATCCCCAATGTTTGTAGATTACATTATTGTTTACTGGGAGGTTTGATTTTAATTATTCTTTTAATGAGTATTTGCATTTTCTATGTTTTTATTTCTATTAGTTTTGGGTGGATACATACAGTATGATATACTGGAATAATTTATTACATATATAAATTCAAGCACTGAGTTTTTAAATTTTGCCTTCACTTTTTCCTCTGACAAGATCAATTATTTGGATGTCCAAATAATAAAAGAACCTGTTAGAAACAATATTAAATCTATTATTTATAGAAAGACAACATATCCCAACATGTTACTTCATTTAACCAATTTCCACCTTTTTACTCAGAAAAAAATATGGTGTCTAGCAAGAATGGTTTCAGAGGGCTCCAGATTTGACATGAGATAGGTGTGTTAAAAGGTATGTTGTCCACGAGAGGTTACCCTCATGTACTACTGGAAGCAATTTATTAAGAAGTAACCTCCAAAAGAGTTAACAGCACATAACAACACTTTCTTGGCTATACAATGATTGTCACAATAGCATATGTAATAAGGATAATAATAATAATGGATTTGATCAATCTATGATTATGACTTATGACTTAGAGAGTTTTAACATTAAAATATCATAATGAAAAATTGTAACATTTTTACCCATAGTGGTTCCATTATCCAAATCATAAGATGCAAACCCAATTTTGTTTTTAGATAAGGGAAAAGTTTTACATTTTTTGTGGAAGCTCCTTCACACCCTGTGGTTAACACTTGGACAAAACCAAACAATTACAAGTGTGGTATATTTGCCCAATGTGGTTTTATAAAACAAATGGACAGTGTAGTCATTAATGGTGCACTTATAAACTGTGTTGGTCAGTTTAATTGTGGACATAGTGGAGTTATATATGTTACTATATACTGTTTAGACCAAGATGTGTTTGCAGAAAGCAGGAGCATAGATAGACAGATAGATAGCTAGCTAGATAGATAGATAGATAGATAGATAGATAGATAGATAGATAACAATATAGCTGATATCCACTAGAACTGCCATAATTATGCACTTTTTAAGCACATACTATACATACATTTTTTGGACACAGTTTTTATTTAGTATCCCAGAAATTATTGAAATTAATTGTAGAGATGGCCCATGGAATAAACTGTTGGAGGTCCTGGAGTTGTAGTGGCAGTTCTGTATTAATGTTAGATTTACCTTCAGTTGGTCAACCAACATGAAATTTGACACCCTGAAGGGTAAACCAGTCTACGATGAAAATGGCAATGTTGATTTCTTAGTATGCATGTACCTAGGTTGCTTATCAGTGCATGCAGATATAACTTAAAAAAGCCATAAAAAACATCTCCTATGTGGGGGGCAAACCCCCCCCCTGCTAATTAGGTATATATATATATATATATATATATATATATATATATATATATATATATATATATACACACACACACATACATACTAACTTTGAGATTGCACAATCCCCAGGGATAGGTAATAGTCCCCTACCTGCAGATTGTTGATCTCTCACACCTCTCAACTATCCTTAAAGTTGAGCAAAAGCAGCCGATTAAATGTATGTTGACCAAACCAATAGAAGCCTAATGCTGATACACATTCAGGTTTTAAAGAGAACTTGTCTGTTCAATGTTTTTTGAGATTAAAATATTTTACACTATGAAAAAACTCTGCTTGTATTCCATTTATTATCCTAACTGCATTACATAATATGATTTTAATGAGGGTTAAAGTTTAGGGTATAAGAAAAAAAGTAAAAAGAAGGGATACAGTAGACCTAGCCACCATACTCACATGATTATTGCCCACGAGTCAGGCTAGATCTGGTGAAAATCTGAAGGTGCACATCAGGTAGGCATCAGGAAGGACAGAGAAAGGTGATGGTCAGAGGAAGAACGAAAGACAGAAAAAAAAAGAAAAAAGAAAGAATGTTGTAAATGGAGATAATGGAAAAATAGGAGAGAGGCAAAACAAAATAGAAGAAAGAAGTGCATAAGTAAAATAAGAAAAAAAAGAGAGAGAGGAAAAAGGGTGGGGAGAGACAAAGCAGAAAAAGCACAGTAAATCCACACAATACTGTTCTAATGTCCTACATGGTATGCTCAATGATTTCCAAAGCAACTTTGAATTGGCAGAGAGCAGGGATAAAGCCATAGTATCACTGATGCGTAATAAGCTGGCACATTAAGATCAGTTGCAACCTCTATTCATACACTAGTTAGGACATATCAGAGTCAAGCAGGACTCAATCTAACGAGGGGCACAGTACTCTCTGAACACTTGGGGGGAGAGAACATATAATACTACCACTGATTGTCAAGACAGTAATGTGGGTACTCACAATGAACAATCACAACACATTTCTCACAGGGTATGTCAACAGTCATTTACACCTATGAGAACTTCACATTCCACGTCACAATCATGGTCATGCAGCAGTGTCAGGTCACTGACAGCAGGATCATCTTCCTTCAGCAGATCATACCATCAATATAATTTACCTTAAAGTTCTCATGGTAGCCCAGCCTCCAAATCAGTTGTACCATAACCAGGCCTATCAACCTATCAACAGGAGATTTGTATTACTCCTTTGGTCTGAAACTACTGTGAATTACATCCATTGACAATCTCTCTGTTGGGGTGGGGACTTTGTGTGTGTGTGTGTGTGTGTGTGTGTGTGTGTGTGTGTGTGTGTGTGTGTGTGTGTGTGTATACATATATATATATATATATATATATATGGGTCTACTTCTTTTGACCTAACTTTCATTTGCCCCACACCCCCACTAACTATATATTCTAACTCCAGGGTCACACTGCAGTGGGGAAGGGGGCATATTCCATTTTCTTACTAATACTACTTGTTGGTCAAATGAAGTGTCAGGCAAATGAAGTGTCAGGCAAATGAAATTTCAGTCATTTGGTCTCAGGCAAATGAGTGTCAGGCAAATGAAAGTTAGGTCAAAAGAAGTAGACCCATATATATATATATATATATATATATATATATATATATATATATATATATTCAGATAGTCAGTTATTCCCTTTACAGCTATTAGTTATACCAATTCTGTATTTGAATCATTTACAGAGCTTCCTGTTTAATTGGAAATGGATTGTGGGTAGGAGGAAAGTTTGTGTACATCTATTAAGTACTGGAATGAACACTGGACAAAATACAATAATACATGGATTACCACTCCTTCTGGTTGCAATCACATAAGAAATAGCAACAGCAATAACCAGACATTTTCAGGTCCAGTACATCATAAGGAAACAACACATTAAAATAAGCATCCTGCCATGTAAACTTAACTGCTGCCACTACACCCTCCTCACTGCACAAATGATGACAGCTTCTGAGGTCAAAAGTTATTTTGAATGGCACTAAAAGAAATCTGATATACAGTAAAACAGAATTCTGTAAACAGAAATGGCATATATAACTAAATATGTCATTGTTGCCAGTATTGCTTTCTATTTCTACTATTGCATGGTGAATAAATAATTAAAGCAAAAGTTATTCAGTACAGCAAGTAGAACTATTTATTTATTACTTTGATGCCTTTTGGCATCACTGAATAGTAAACAGTGAGCAGTCAGGCAAACAGATAGCAATACAAAACTATTTTAAATGAAAGAGAATGTCAGATGAACTGTGACAGTAGACCACTCCCCACACAGCATAGCCCACAAACATCACTGCATTCATCAGTTATACTCTACATGTTTTTCTGCAAAAAAAAAAAAAAAAAAAGGAAACACTAACCTGAATTTCCCAGTCTATAGCTCTGGACTAGATGCCGCCTCTTAGCCACTGCAGCCAGATCTCATGCATGAGTCTGCTGCAGAGGTCCTTCATTACTTCATCCAGCTGGTCATCATTAGTCAAAGTTGGACTACAGTTGGGAGTTGCAATGACAGCATGGGTCACTTTGCCACCAGGCTGGTGCATGATCATACTATGCAGAATGCAGCAGACAGTAAACATCCTGGATGCAGTAGCTGGGTCACACTGAAGGGTAACTCCAGACTCATCCAGGCACCTAAAATGGCTCCTCATGAGGACAAACACCCTCTCAATGACAATTTCTGGGACAAAGATGTGTTATATATCTCCTCTGCAACTCCAGAATGATTTCTCACTAGAGTCATGAGCTATGGCTCCAATGGATATCCAGCATCACCTTAAAAAAAAGACAGAGAGAGGAGGAGAAAAAAACAGAAAAATAAACAGTAAACATTAATATTTTGCAATACAGTTTAATGTAAATAACTAATTTAATAACATAAGAAAAAGAAATTCGACTTACCAGTGTGATAACCACTAGGCATTGTACCATGCAGGAAGACATGGAAGAGTTAGCTAGTGTGCCAGATATGGGAATCATGTGCACTGGTAGGATGCTTGGCAGTGATGATGATGATGATGCACACCGATGTGCCACATACTACCTAGCAATTGATGGAATGGTAGCCTTTTCTATTGCAGTTCCATACCCCCTGTGGACAAGGAGAGGCCCTAATTGCAACATAGGTGAAATCTATCACATTAAGTACCTCAGGGAAACGTGCAAGCCCATAAAAGGAATGCATAGTCCTGACTTGGTCTTGAGGTGACACCAGGAAATAGATGTACTAGTTCACATTGTCAAGAATACATCCAGGAATTGCTTCAGTATCCTTGAGGCAGAAATCTTTGAGATCACTAATGTGTCTTCAGTCTGTCTCTTGATGGCCCCACTAGCAAGTATGGTGAGGGCTATACATACTTTGGTGTCCACAGGAATAGGAAGTCCATGCATTTCTCCATTGCCCCTATCAGGTTTAAACATGCCCACCAAGACCCTTATAATTTCCCTGTCTACCTCAAACCTGTCAAGGATTTCTTGATTATCAAATTTATATTGAGTAATCCTTTGCTTATATTTTTGAGCTCTGGGCTTCTGGGCAAAAACAGTTTTGGCCTGACCAAGACAAACATCTCTGACCTAGAAATAGCAAAGAAAAGTGTGATGAGAACTCCACCAGGCACAAATAAATCGAAGCTCCAAGGTAAAATTGCTTTTGCAATAGAAATAGCAAAGCTTACTGCAAGAGACAGCATTTTTGCCAGTCGCAACTCTGATAGATTTGGCCATGCTTCCCTTTTTGGTCAGCATTTGTGAACAGCACATAAACACGGGAAAAAAATTGCCTATGAATTGCGAATGGTGTAAAACTATCTTTATTAGGATCCAAAAATGTACATCACTCTTCATATCCATCTCATTATCTGCTCATCTGCAGAAGTATATTTGAGGTCAACACACATTGACATAAGTGGCCTATACGAATCTCAGCTCAGCTGCCCTGGTTAATGCATGCCCCAGAAATCTTTAAAGCATTTGTGTAACTTGACAATGAATACTGGTCTAATTTTAATCAGTTAGTAACTTTGTTTTATACAAGTTCTCTCAGAGATTGTGTTACACATTTTTCAAAAGAGAAAAGATTTTTCTATGTCTGGCAAATCAGCAAAAATATGGATAAGGGCTGTAATATTCATTCATTCATTCATTCATTCATTCATTCATTCATTCATTCATTCATTCATTCATTCATTCTCATCTTACCCATTAAAGCCAGTAGAATGCTTAATAAATTGTGTGAAAAAGATCTTTACACGTTTTATTCTAATAAACATATTTATTTTTATTTATTTTACATTTGTTAACCGGGATGGTCCGACTGGATACATGTCCTTTTTCAGCAGAGGCCCGGGGAGAAAAGCTCCAACAGAGTTACATTGATAATTAGGTACAGTAAATGAGCTGAAAGAACTTAACAAAAACATAGGCTATTTACATACAAGTACAAGACTGCCATTACTATTTCTGAGATTACTACAAATGTAACATTAATAACATATTAGCAAGGATGGTAGGCAGTATAATGACATAGAGTTAGACAGGATACATATTTCTTTATCACAGTATACAAAGTACTTATCATCTTAGCTAGTTGTTTATGTTTTAGTTAATGGCACAGAGCTAGTCTGGGTTATAGCCAGTGTGACTTGAAGTGGAGTTTTAGACTATTTTTGAATTGACTTAGAGAAGTTGCAAGCGTGATGTTATTTGGGAGAGAGTTCCATATTTTACCAGTGGTGTTGGCAACAGCGCCACCACCTAGGTTGAGAGATTTAGTTGTTTGGACAAGGAGTCTGTTTGCTGAGCGAAGGCAGCTTAGATTGGAGTAGGGAGTCATTAAGTTTTTTAGTGCTGGGGTATTCTCAGGTTGTTTAAGGATTTTGAAGGCCTCTATGAGTTGGGACTGGTGAAGAAGGTGTGGGAATTCTATCCATCCAAGCTTTTTCAGGTTAGTACAGTGGTGTGTTCTGTAGGGTAGGCCTGTAACGAACCTGGCAATGTGATTATAGCAGGATGAGAGCTTGGCCAGATCAGATTTGTTAAGGTGAGTGAGGACAGGAGAGGCATATAGTAGGGTAGAGAGAAGGTGTGAACGGGCTGTGGCTGCCCTGGCATTCGGGGCAAGGAAGGCTTTAATTCTATATAGGGTCCCAAGTTTCTTGTTGACTGACTTAATGGCTTGGTTGATATGTATATCAAATCTGAGTTTATTGTCAATGTTTACTCCTAATAGCTTTGTATAGGTGTCTGGGGAGATGATGGTCCCATTATTGGATTTTATAGTGAAGTTTTCAGTCGGAGATCTATTGGTTGGGTAGAAGAGAAGTAACTTGGTTTTGTTTGGATTAAAGATCAGGAGATGGTTGGCAAGCCAGTTTTCGACTTTGGTGAAGCTATGTTGGGTGGTAGTTAGTAGATTTGCAAGAGAGGCATTGGAACATATTATAGTCGAGTCATCTGCATATTGAATGCAGGTGGCTTCAGGGATGACTGTTTGGATGTCGTTTATGAAGACTGAAAAGAGGAGAGGTCCTAATATGGAACCTTGAGGAACTCCTATGGTATTTGGTAGTAGGCAGGAGAGCTTGTTTTGCCACATTACTGCTTGTTGTCTCCCAGTGAGGTAAGCTTGAAACCAGTCAAGGGCTGGAGTATCTAGATACAGGGTTTTTAAAGTATATAGAAGTAACTGATGGTTTACCATATCGAAGGCTTTCGATAGGTCCAGGAAGAAAGCGGAGGATATTTTTTTATTATTCTGGTTAAGATTAATGTTTTCAGTAAAAGAGAGGAGGGCAGTGGTTGTACTATGATGGGGTCTGAATCCATGTTGAGAGTCTGTGAGTAGTTTATTTTGGGTTAGATAGAGCATTAGTTGGTTGTGCATGCGCTTTTCCATAATTTTGGCAAGTGGTGATAGTATGGCTATAGGTCTATAGTTGGATAGTTCTGTGGATGAACCTCCTTTGTGGAGTGGAATAACATAGGATATTTTCCAAATTGAGGGGATTGAGGCCTCGGTTATGGTTCTGTTAATTAGGATTGAGATAGGGTAGGCTACGACATCTGCAGCAATTTGCAGGTATTCAGCCAGCAGAAGATCGGCTGAAAGGGTGGTTGGCTTCAGTTTTTTCAAAAGGGATCTGATAAAGGATGTGGACACTGGCTGGAAGTTAAAAGAGAGTGGTGACTCGGGTGTCATGTCAATAACAAATTCTATAATCTAAATAATGCTGAATTTGACTCTCTCAGAAATCTACGCTTTAATAGAGATATCATCACTCCAGCCGATAAAGGTGGAGGCGTAGTGTTATTAAATAAGGAAGAGTATATACAGAATATAGAGTTATCCCTAGGATCCATAGATACTTACAAGGAAATAACAATTGATGAGGTGAATGTTATAATAAGCAACATGAAAGATAATTTATACGACATGTTAATGTGTCGTCAGGTTAGTAGTGAGATATATGAGTTTTTAAATATTAGGAACCCACTTATACCATCCTTGAAGGGATTACCGAAAATACATAAAAGAACAAATCCCATGCCCATGCGACCCATTGTTTCTGGGAGAGGCTGGGCCACATACAATATATCAGTATTTGTGGAAAAAATATTAAGACCTTTGGTAGATAATATTTCCACCATTTTAAAAGATACACAGCAGCTTTTGGATGATATAGAATCTGCC
The DNA here is from genome assembly GCF_019279795.1 of Protopterus annectens. Taxonomy (NCBI): domain Eukaryota; kingdom Metazoa; phylum Chordata; order Ceratodontiformes; family Protopteridae; genus Protopterus; species Protopterus annectens. The sequence goes on along the minus strand of NC_056733.1, from coordinate 432,169,254 downwards.
AAGCATGATTTGGTATACTTAGAAAGCTCACTTTTAGTGACACTTGATGTATGCAATTTATTTACATGCATACCTAATGAATATGGCCTACAAGCCATCAGGGAGCTGATGGTGAAAGAAAGTACTTTTACGGTTGACAGACAAATTCTGTTGTTTCAACTGTTGGAAATGGTGCTATACAACAATGTATTTATGTTTAACTGTAAGTATTATTTACAAACATGGGGTGTTGCTATGGGCACCCCATGTGCAAATACTTATGCTAATTTGGTCTTATATTTTTGGGAACAAAAACACTTGTTCAACAGTAGGTGGATGAATAAGATTCAACTGTACAGGAGGTTTGTTGACGATGTGGTCATAATATGGGCAGGAACAGATATAGAGCTTCAGGAATTTGTATGCTACTTAGAATCTACCACGGAGTTTCTTAGGTTCACAGTAGAACACTCCAGAGAGGACATTAACTTTCTGGATGTCAATTTATATTTCAATACTGACAACGAGTTGACATCCAGACTGTATAGAAAAACGTGATGGAAAAATACGTTATTGGATTTTAGTAGTATGCATCCAAGACATGTATTTGCAGGGGTAGTGAAGAGCCAATTCATTAGATTAACTAAATTATGTAAAAATCAGTTGACCCTATTCAATGAGGCTGAAGTTATGGAACAACTGTTTTTGCAGAGAGGCTACAATTCAAGTCTAGTCACGAAAATAAAAAATGAAGTCATCGGTTCAGTAATACATGATATAGGAGGTGATAAATCTAATGCTATTGACTTAAATCATAGTAAACATCAGACACCAAGTTCATCATATAACAGAGGAACCTACAATGAGAATAGGGTAAGATTTATGATGAAATACACCAATGACAATGCTGAAATCAGGAAAATTATAAGTAAGCATTGGAGTGTGCTTACTATGGTGAATGACCTTCAGAGTATAGTAGGTATAAAACCCTCTTTTACATTCCGTACATGTGACAATTTAAAAACTATTTTTGCTTTTGATTCCAATAAACTAAGGAACAACTCTGATAAGGGAGGTTTAGAATGTGGTACATTCCCATGCACAAATTGCAACATGTGCCAACACATCACAGTCACACAAAATTATCAGCATCCAGAAGGCTTTTTTGAATTTAAACCCAGATATTTTGCAGACTGCAATACTATGAATTTAATTTATATGGCGACCTGCACAGCATGTGATGCCTTTTATATAGAGCTCACAAAAAGGAAACTTAAGGAGCGTATATATAATCATATTTATGACATTAGGAAGAAGAATGAACTGAATGCCTTAGCCAGGCACATTAATTTGAATCCTACACATGAATTTAAATTCAGGGTTCTACAAGTAGTAAGACAAAACTCAAGGATGGGAGATAATATTAATTATTTAGCACGCTTGGAGCTTGATTGGATTTTCAGATCAGGAGTTCACATGGTACCAGGCATTAACAATTATATATCCTTAAAACCTATATTAGAACAGTAAGTCTATTTATTTAGAAATTTTAAGCTATTAAACATTAGTCAATAATTGGAGTGTAATAGTCAATAAATATCTCATATATTTTATTAATTATACATATAACATACTATTTTCATTATATTTTATATTTTAGAATTCAGTATATCAGCTTTGTTAGCATTATTTGAGACATGTAATTTATAATGTGAACGAGTTGGTTTTCTACTTTTTAACACATCCCAATTCTACATTTTGTCAGTGGTCACAAAGATGACCACTCTTCCAGTGGCTAAATAATATAGTAATCTGGGTCTATGAATGATAGAATAGACGGAATATCTAGCAGCTTAAGTATATTATGTTACGTTAGGTTTATGTAGTTTCTTATTATTTGTTTACAAACTACATTTATTGCACAATGAGTATACTAATGAAGCTTGCAGATAAATTAGAACAAAAAAATCTCTCAGATTGAATTGTTTAAATGTAGTTTTTTATATATACATTTAGTAGTTTACTCCAAAGGTCTGCATTCTCAGCCAGGCTTTACACTCTGACACTGCAATAAAAGAGCGAGTGCTATGGAAAGTGCGCACAATATATACTTCAAGAGATTTATATTGAGCGTTGATTTTCAATTTTATGAGATCAACTTGAATATGCAGAGCATTGATTAATGTTATATATTTGCTCATCTTACTTTATGCTAATTTTCACGAATGATTTGTAATATAAAGTTACTTTTATTATGACAATGTGTTTGCTTTTCATAGATGCACTTTTTTGAACGTTCATAGCAATTGAATAGAGAAAATATTTTACATATCAAACAGTTTATTTCAAGGAAATTAGTCTAATAAGCATACATAACTAATGCAACAATTTGTAACAATTCATTATGATGCATTAACAGCGGTTTTATATGAATATGGCGCTTTAGGTTTTGAATACCCGTAAGTGCTGACACTGGTTATAGACAGCGTTGACCTATACCTTGAACTCTGTTTTCAGGTTCTCCAGTTTTCAGCAAAAAACTTTTTTAAAAAAAATTTTTAAATCAATTTTTAACGTAGATAGATTCTTTATAATATGCGTCACTTTTTAATATATGTTTCTATATTTAAAGTATTTGATATGATGAGCATGTTCATCAAGGAGAAGCATACAAGCTAGTATAACTTGAATGCACTTGGTCACTTTAATTCTCGATTAGAGAAAATGTTCATTGTATGATTGTTTGATTGGTTTGATTAAATGCATTACAAATGATATATAAAGTGAAGTTAAATTATTAGCAAGTAGATCTGATGAAGCGTGCATGGTGCACGCGAAAGCGCTCATCCTTTGTTTTATGTTTTATGGAATAAAGTAGAAGGTTTGTACGAATTTGGACTTTCTCGTGGTGTATCCTACAGTTCGTATTTTCAGATATTTTGGCTTCTGCTTGTTGCTGAGAGGATACTTTGGGAGTGTTCAGCGGTATTACTTTTATATATATATATATATATATATATATATATATATATATATATATATATATATATGGGTCTACTTTTTTTGACCTAACTTTCATTTGCCCCAAACCCCCCCTAACTATATATTCTAACTCCAGGGTCACACTGCAGTGGGGAAGGGGGCATATTCCATTTTCTTGTTAATAATACTTGTTGGTCAAATGAAGTGTCAGGCAAATGAAGTGTCAGGCAAATGAAATTTCAGTCATTTGGTCTCAGGCAAATGAGTGTCAGGCAAATGAAAGTTAGGTCAAAAGAAGTAGACCCATATATATATATATATCTATATATATATATATATATATATATATATATATATATATATATATATATATATATAGATATATATATATATATTCAGATAGTCAGTTATTCCCTTTACAGCTATTAGTTATACCAATTCTGTATTTGAATAATTTACAGAACTTCCTGTTTAATTGGAAATGGATTGTGGGTAGGAGGAAAGTTTGTGTACATCTATTAAGTACTGGAATGAACACTGGACAAAATACAATAGTACATGGATTACCACTCCTTCTGGTTGCAATCACATAAGAAATAGCAACAGCAACAACCAGACATTTTCAGGTCCAGTACATCATAAGGAAACAACACATTAAAATAAGCATCCTGCCATGTAAACTTAACTGCTGCCACTACACCCTCCTCACTGCACAAATGATGACAGCTTCTGAGGTCAAAAGTTATTTTGAATGGCACTAAAAGAAATCTGATATACAGTAAAACAGAATTCTGTAAACAGAAATGGCATATATAACTAAATATGTCATTGTTGCCAGTATTGCTTTCTATTTCTACTATTGCATGGTGAATAAATAACTAAAGCAAAAGTTATTCAGTACAGCAAGTAGAACTATTTATTTATTACTTTGATGCCTTTTAGCATCACTGAATAGTAAACAGTGAGCAGTCAGGCAAACAGATAGCAATACAAAACTATTTTAAATGAAAGAGAATGTCAGATGAACTGTGACAGCAGACCACTCCCCATACAACATAGCCCACAAACATCACTGCATTCATCAATTATACTCTACATGTTTTTCTGCAAAAAAAAAAAAAAGGAAACACTAACCTGAATTTCCCAGTCTATAGCTCTGGACTAGATGCCGCCTCTTAACCACTGCAGCCAGATCTCATGCATGAGCCTTCTGCAGAGGTCCTTCATTACTTCATCCAGCTGGTCATCATTAGTCAAAGTTGGACTACAGTTGGGAGTTGCAGTGACAGCATGGGTCACTTTGCCACCAGGCTGGTGCATGATCATACTATGCAGAATGCAGCAGACAGTAAACATCCTGGATGCAGTAGCTGGGTCACACCGAAGGGTAACTCCAGACTCATCCAGGCACCTAAAATGGCTCCTCATGAGGACAAACACCCTCTCAATGACAATTTCTGGGACAAAGATGTGTTATATATCTCCTCTGCAACTCCAGAATGATTTCTCACTAGAGTCATGAGCTATGGCTCCAATGGATATCCAGCATCACCTTAAAAAAAAGACAGAGAGAGGAGGAGAAAAAAAAAACAGAAAAATAAACAGTAAACATTAATATTTTGCAATACAGTTTAATGTAAATAACTAATTTAATAACATAAGAAAATGAAATTTGACTTACCAGTGTGATAACCACTAGGCATTGTACCATGCAGGAAGACATGGAAGAGTTAGCTAGTGTGCCAGATATGGGAATCATGTGCACTGGTAGGATGCTTGGCAGTGATGTTGATGATGCACACCGATGTACCACATACTACCTAGCAATTGATGGAATGGTAGCCTTTCCTATTTCAGTTCCACTCCCCCTGTGGACAAGGAGAGGCCCTAATTGCAACATAGGTGAAATCTATCCCATTAAGTACCTCAGGGAAATGTGCAAGCCCATAAAAGGAATGCATAGTCCTGACTTGGTCTTGAGGTGACACCAGGAAATAGATATACTAGTTCACATTGTCAAGAATACATCCAGGAATTGCTTCAGTATCCATGAGGCAGAAATCTTTGAGATCACTAATGTGTCTTCAGTCTGTCTCTTGATGCCCCACTAGCAAGTATGGTGAGGGCTATACATACTTTGGTGTCCACAGGAATAGGAAGTCCATGCATTTCTCCATTGCCCCTATCAGGTTTAAACATGCCCACCAAGACCCTTATAATTTCCCTGTCTACCTCAAACCTGTCAAGGATTTCTTGATTATCAAATTTATATTGAGTAATCCTTTGCTTATATTTTTGAGCTCTGGGCTTCTGGGCAAAAACAGTTTTGGCCTGACCAAGACAAACATCTCTGACCTAGAAATAGCCAAGCTTACTGCAAGAGACAGCATTTTTGCCAGTGGCATCTCTGATAGATTTGGCCATGCTTCCCTTTTTGGTCAGCATTTGTGAACAGCACATAAACACGGGAAAAAAATTGCCTATGAATTGCGAATGGTGTAAAACTATCTTTATTAGGATACAAAAATGTACATCACTCTTCATATCCATCTCATTATCTGCTCATCTGCAGAAGTATATTTGAGGTCAACACACATTGACATAAGTGGCCTATACGAATCTCAGCTCAGCTGCCCTGGTTAATGCATGCCCCAGAAATCTTTAAAGCATTTGTGTAACTTGACAATGAATACTGGTCTAATTTTAATCAGTTAGTAACTTTGTTTTATACAAGTTCTCTCAGAGATTGTGTTACACATTTTTCAAAAGAGAAAAGATTTTTCTATGTCTGGCAAATCAGCAAAAATATGGATAAGGGCTGTAATATTAATTAATTCATTCATTCATTCATTCATTCTCATCTTACCCATTAAAGCCAGTAAAGGATCTTGGAGAGTTACAGCCTATCTCAGTATTCTCTGGTTCCAAGGTGAGGGAACTAAAAGCAGACATATAAAGTTGTGCATTTGGAGCTTACAAAACAATGTGTTCATTATAAGCAAATGGTGACAAGCTGTAGCAGACTAAGGAAAAAGCACTTGTTTGCTCTAACACAGGTAAACTACAAACATTCAAACAACTGATAGATCGAGAGACAGTATGGAAGCACAGAACAGAGAAAGATGAACACTTACATCTTGAAATGTCAGCCATTACTATGCCATGCACTCAAGATAATGTGTATGTTTTTCTATCGAGAATTGTTGTCTGCTCTCAACATTATTTATTTATTTAGTTAGTTAGTTATTTACATTTGTTCACCAGGAAAGTCCAACTGGGCAAGCAAGCTCCTTTTCAGTGGAGGCATGGGGTGCACAGTTTTACATGAAATAATAAGAGAAGTACATAATCCAATATACAGAATACTTACAAAGGTCCATGAGAACCATTTACAGAAGTACTACACACTATACAGAATGATCAAATAACAATTAGCAGCATCAAATGCAAAGTGAGGACAAACAAAGCAGATAATTATGAAACAAACAAGTTAATTTTTGCAGCAACATAGTCAGTACTGGCTGCACATTAGGTCAGATATAATTTGGCATATTTTTATTACAGAAAATTTAGAAGGTATCAAAAATAAGACAGAAGAGAGAAGAGGTAGTCTCTGATATGTATGTTTACATAGGAAAGGTAGTTTAAGAATGATTTAGCCTGTGGAAAAACAGCGGTATAGCCAGGAATCAAGAAGAGCAGAAACAGTTGTAATTTATCTTTGAAGATATGTGTGTTGTTGATAGCACAGAAGCATGATAATATCTGATGTGTTGGATTTTAGAAAGGCTGATAAATTAATTACAGCAAGTAGTAAATAAAGCACAGAGATTTTACATCTGACTAGTTCTTTAAAGAGCAACAACGAAACAGGTGAAGAGTAGCCAGATGAACCCAGATACCAAAATAGTCCAAATAACATACAAAAAAATCAGGGTTCAACAGTCAAAGTTTAATGTACAAGCTTTGGAGTAAAACTCTTTATCAAATACATAAAATACTACAAAGCATCTACTTAATATATATACATATTGCCAGCCAATCAGAAAAATAAATGCATCAAACAATTAAACAATTAAGCAATTTAAAACCTTAAAACAAAACATAATTAAAGATCTTAAAAAGACAGCCTAACTAGAAAATTTTAAAAATATATACATTTTTTACATTTTATACACAAAGCTGTTTATATTTTAAAATGGGCTTCATACTACTGATTTTATTCAGACCTGGTGGTATATCTGTCCTTAAAAAGTTTATCCACCTGTATTCTGGTCTCTCAGTTGCATTGATAATATCCCCACCTCTCCTGTTCATAAAAATTCTCTGAATTTAGTTATTTAAAGAGATTCAACAACATACTTTTTAATTACTTTACACCCCATAGCATGTTGCCTTACCTGTAGCAAACAGCAATCATGTATGTGTTCAGTAACATATCTGCATAACTACAGTAAAAGAAATGCCACAACTCCACTTTTCAAAGTAAATTTTCTCCTTACTTCTAAAAAATGCAGGGGTGAAGTCACAATGAAAGCATAGACACACACTTTATTAATGACTGTTAGACAGTGTTTTATGACTCTAATTGTTCATCTAATTTTTCAAGTAATTAAGAGTTAGCCTTCAAACCACTGTCTGCTCCATTTTATAACTGTGTAAGATTAAGTCCAATCACTATTAATGTCCCCGTGGTAATCTAGCACACATGCCCTTTTAGCTGTAACTGTTCCTCTTTACTATGTTCCACAGCCACAGACAGTCCATTCATCCACATAAACCTCAATTTCTTTAATGTAATTATTTAATGTTTAGATGATTTAACATCTGTATTCTGGTAGAGTAGCAGCTTTAGCTCCAAATGTTCCTATATTTGACCAAACTACTAAATCATAGATGACAATCTTAGATTAATACGCCAAGTAAAACTGAGGGCTGGCACATACACACACTAAAAGTAATTTGCCTACAGAAATTAAAATAGTTTTAACTGCAAATATTCATGTACCATAGAAAAAATAGCCTCAGAAATGTGTGGATTATTTTATACAGCACTGCATAAGCAGATGATGGGTTTATTTAA
>NC_056733.1:432068710-432156210 GCF_019279795.1 Protopterus annectens | reverse complement strand
CAGCTCTTTCATGTTGGAACCCCTACTGTTAATGAATTTCGGGCTTGGACCCAATACTTCTTTTAAGTCTGAAGGAAATACACTGTCCCATACTGTCTGGATAATGTTCTTAATTTTCATACCTGAATAATTATAATCCAGCACCATTGCCATAGAGTTATTAGTAGTATGTGTATTAATCTCAATGGTATTAGATGAACCAACACTTCTACTTGAATCCAAGAGAATAGGTCTAAAATGACTGCTTCTTCTCATTATGACATCCTTACTTAACTTAGTCAGTAAATCCATTGGATACCCTTTATTTATGAACATGTCAATAAGCTTCAGCAGTTCAAATTTTAAAACAGTCATCCTGACTAATAAGCCTTGACAATCAAATCATTTGACCAGTGGTGGCTGGTGACTTCAAATCAAAGGGGGGCTGCAAGAGACAGCTGAATGGGTGGGGTCAATGGGAAGGGGTGCGACCAACTAGAAAGGGGAGGAGCTATGTTCAAAACCACAAAAACTAAAATTTTAATTAAATACGCTACCCTGAGTGCCAAACCGTCATTATGAGAGTCCAATCAAGACAAAAATAAGTGTAGAAGAATAAAAATATTTCAATGCATTGGCTGCATGACAGCTTACTTTATATCTAGATGGAAACAAAAGGTTGTGAGGCACGAAAAAATAAATTACTTTTTAAATACATTACTGGAATGCCAGTCAAAATCAAGTATAAGAAAAACAAGCAGCACTCAACTCAAACCACTTCTCCTTGCACTGCAGTTCTAATTATAAATTATATTCAGCTTTATTAAAGTACCAAGTAACATGCTGAAAGTAGAAATCTCTGTGATGCCCCCACTTGTAAAAATGTTTCTTATCCAAAAAAGACCAGCTGCCTGACAACTATCTACTTGTTTCATGGGGAAAACATGATCAAAGTAAAAAATGAAAAGCAAACAAGAAACAAGCTCAAGATAGATTGCTTAAAGGATTACTGTACAGGTTATGGACCACACATGATTGGCATTCTGTTTAGTTTACGAGTAAAGCCTGTAGAGATGACTGGAAGTCTCCAACAAGTGTAATGAGCTTTATAAAATAATGTAATCCTGTCCTTCAATACCCAAGGCTTATACGTTATGTAGTTAAGTATTCTCTGCATGGCAACAACAGAAAGGCTTTCAATGTTGGCAGTTCTTTAACAGTATGCTTATTAAAGCATACTTGCATCTTACGATCTCAGACAAGCTTATCTTATGGTCATTAAAGCATTGCTACTTAAACACAGAGCAACAGGCACTTTGAGTAATAAGCATAAATCAACAGTACAAAAATATGACAGAAACCAAACCATTCTGCAAAATCAAGGACAGATGAAAAGCCACTGTAGTACTTGTGTCTACCCTGGATGGGGGGGACACTTTGCACATGTTACACTGCATAACTACTCCTTGCCTTGCTTGGACACATCCAGAGTCACTACATGGGGGAGTGGGGTGCAACAAGTATGTCACAATTTGAAATGTCTCTGGCTGACTGTGATGGCCCTGACACATTTGTCCTACCTCTCAACCTCAGAGCAAGAAATCTGGACAAAGCCATACATAGAAGTGGGACAAAGACCCAAAAATAAGGACAATTTTTAAATATTCCTCTTATAAACTTAGAAAGATAATAGAATAGGTCTTGCATTAGTATGAATTTTCTGAAGGGTATGAAATCTGAAACTCAAAATGTCTGTCATTATTTTCTAACTTCAGTCTTTAATGATTTGTCACTAATTTGCCAAAAAAAACCACAATTTTATGAAAAATGGACCAAAAATGTGATACAAAAATATAAAATAGCCACACAATACAGCTGGGAACCTGTCAAAGAAGGGGCACTTTAATATTAGTACTGCTAACTTGAACAGCTGACAAAATAAAATAATCTACATGCATTTCAAGTAATCTATAACTTTGATTATTACAGTTATTTTTTAATTGTAAACCCTCCATGTTTTCTTCCAACACTGCTATTTTGCAGAGGGATTATTAGGGGGAAGAGCAACATTTTGAGCCAAAATCAGGGACAGTTGAGAGGCTGGCTATGCCTAATTCTATAAAGCAATTTATTTGCATGTACCTCTCAAACTGTTAATGCAATAAATCTGGACAAGGCCAAATATATTGGGGGAACATATAAACAGTACTAAAAATTGCTCTTGTATAAACTGAGCCAGTTGATAGAATAACAGGTCTTACTTTAGCATGCATTTTTCTGAAGGTTATGAAGTCTGAAACTCAGTGTATCATTATTTAGTGACTTAATTCCTAAATGATTTGCCAGAAAACTACAAATTTTATGAGGGAACAAACCAAAAATAAGAAGCAAAAATCTATTCATTCTTTGAAAATCTGGACAGTTGGGAGGTATAGTTCAGCTGAGCCTCTGAGTTTGCCGCCCTACCCCCTCACAAAATCATTGTCGAATTGAGCCTCTGCAGCCATTCCAATGATCCATTACTTGGCTATTTCACTCCATTTACCATAAACACTAATGTGCATACTGCTTTACTTCTATGATGATTTGGACTTCATTTGAAAGTTTTATTTTGCATTTTACAGCACAAACACTAAGACATCTGCTAAACAAAGCAATGCAGTCTCACAATGAAAACAGACTTAGCATTAAAACTTCTCTGCCCTTGAAACTCACATTCATTGAAACAGCATTGAAACCCACATTCAAAGAAAATACATTTTGCCAGTGGCAGATAAAGATTAATTTTGGGCTGTTTTCAAATCATTGGCCCCTTGCATATGAAACATACATGTGCTCTTTGATATACCTTCCTGATTGTACTAAATTACATTCCTTGTACAATACAGTATAGTTGTTAGAGGGCATTTTAAATTAGTTTTGAACATTTTTCCAGTAAGCAATGAAACAAAATGCATGCACCCATAATGACAAAACTGCCCAGTTCAGAACATTTCCATCATAAAAGTCTACTTAGACTTCTACAGTCCACCATTATCAGTAAATATGCACAATTCTACAGTCCACCATTATCAGTAAATATGCACAATTCTACAGTCCACCATTATCAGCAAATATGCACAATTCTACAGTCCATTGTCAGTAAATATGCATAATCTCTGAAGTAAAAGTCATCTAAATAATTCCACATTAAAGAAATTTGTAACTAATGAAGAGGTTGCTGTTAGTAAACACCTTTATATTTCATGGTTTTATCAAAAAATAGTGTCTGTTGCCCCCGAGGAATAAATTGCCTATATTACATAAAAAAATGATAAGCTAGTAATATTGCAAGAGGAAATGGATGGCAAACTGATAACAGGCTCATAGTTAGTATCTTCACCAAGGAGGACATTCTCAGTACAGCAGCATCCACTCCTTGTGGGAGTAGAACCCACAGCCTTCTGCATCAACAGCAAGTACACAACCTGTTGTGCTATTAGCAATGCAAGCAAACGCAGCATAAGCAGCACTAAACTTCTCTTCCCCTGCAGCTCTCAGCTCCTTGTAAAATCTACTCAATACTCAACTGCATCTCAACTTTGCAGCACAAGAAATCTGGAAAAAGCCAACATTTATTGGGGGGGGGGGTCAAAAGCCCAAAATCCAGGGACACATTAAACATTGCTTGTATAATCTTGGAAAGTTGCTAGAATAAAATGCTGTGTTACCACCATACATTTTACTGCCAAGGTCCCTGTGCAAAACAGTCAGAGCAACATACCACTACACCAAATCAGTTGCTTTGTCAAAGAGAAATGATGTGTTACCACCATACATTTTACTGACAAGGTCCCTGTGCAAAACAGTCAGAGCAACATACAACTACGCCAAATCAGCTGCTTTGTGAAAGAGACGAAGACTGAAACTTAAGTGGCTATCATTTAGTGAATTCACTTCTCACCATAGCTGTCAACCTCTTAGTACAAAACACCTGGACAAACCCAGTAATGAGGGAATACAGCCCTCAAACATATTCAGTGAGTTCAGTTCTTGCCATAGCTGTCAACCTTAGCACAAAAAACCTGGACAAAGCCAATAATGGGGGAATACAGTCCCAAAAATAGGGACAGATTTCAAATATTCATCTTATAAACGTAGAAAATTGCTAGAATAAAAGGTTGTGTTACTATGTATTTTCTGAAGAATATGAAGTCTGACATTCAAATGCCTGTCAATTTTGCGTCTGATGGAACAAAAACAATTTTCCACAGAGGTCCAGGAATAAATAATGCTGACATGTCTTTGTAACATGGGAGGACACAAAAGCAAACCCACACAAACACAGGGAAAAGATGCAGACCCCACACAGAAGGCACCCAGCCAAGAATCAAACCACAAAACCTACAGCTGTGAGACAACAATGCTACCACTGCACCAACAAATATGTAAGGAATTAAGCATTCAGAAACCTGAAGTCTGAAATTCAAATGCCTGTCACTTTTATTTAACATTTGTTAACCAGGACAGTCTGACTTGGAACAAAAAAACAATTTTCAGCAGAGACCCAGGAAGAAATAATGCAGACATGTCTTTGTAACATGGGAGGACACAAAAGCAAACCCACACAAACACAGGGAAAAGTTGCAGACCCCACACACAAGGCACCCCAGCCAAGAATCATACCTGAGAACCTACATCTGTGAGGCAACAATGCTACCACTGCACCATCAAACATCAAGCATTTAAATATTTAGAAACCACAGATGTTATGTGGAACAGAACAGATCAAATATGAGGCAAAAATCTGCAATTTTTTACAAATGGTTGTGGGTAGGAAATTCAGGCCCTTAACACCTGCATACAAGGTACAGGGTTCAAGCCTGAGGTATTTCCTACCACACCACCATGAGTCTACTCTAGCCACCAGTATATAGTAACTGGAGCATTACACACACACACACACACACACACACACACACACACACACACACACACACACACACACACACACACACACACACACACTCCTACCTTGTCGCTGAACGGCCCCAGTCCACCAATGAGCTAAATACCTGCTTCCATTACCACTTGGTTGCTGCCACCGATATCCAAACAGCCCCTTGCCCATATTCCTTGTGCGACTGGTCCATCCCAAAGGATTCCCTGCAGTCCAAACCTGTGATTGGTCCTGCCTGTGACTGCTGCAGTCTGGAGTGCCTCTATGTTGTGATGTCATTGTCGCATAGACTTCTGGGCATCTTGCCTTTCCCCTTATCTAGACTGCTGAGAAAACAGTCTGAGAGCATGTGTGCATGCGTACTGTCCGGGAATTAATTTTTGTGTTTCTCAGTTTGTTTTTATTTTGTTTGTAGGTGGGAGGGCTGCAGTCCGGCAGTCCTATGGCATGAGACGCCCCTGCATTTGACCCTTCTCCACATTTTTCTTTTGAAACTGAGGGTAGCAACTCTCATAATGTAAAAAAGAGTTGCTGTATGTTTTTTACGGTAAATGTTCGAATGTATATGACCATTCCCTTTGTACAAAAGAATATCTAAAAATTCAATCCTATCTCTGTCCATGTGACTTGTAAATTTAAAAAAAGTGGTTGTGTTACTCAAATAACCAATAAAATCTTCCAACTCTTGTTTTGAGCCCTTCCACAAAATCCATATGTCATCCAGGTACCTTAAGTATGCCATGACCTTTCACATACAGACAGAATTAAACACATGTTGCTGTTCCCATTCTGCCAACAACAGGTTTGCATAGATGGGTGCACATCTGGCATCCATCGCAACTCCATTCGTCTGCTTGTAGTATTCCCCATCAAACAAGATGAAATTATTGGATAATACCAGTTCTAACAAATCCACAAGCAGGCCTCTTTTTACATGGTGTAAATCACTGTACTTAGCCAGGCTGTTGTTAAAGCTATCATTTCCAATATGGTAGGGTGATCACCGAAAACAAGTTGACTGCATCTAAAGTCACAAACCAATAGTTGTCACCACAATTTACATTCCTTATATTATCAAGGCAATGCCAAGAGTCCCTTAAAATGTGCGGAACATTGTTCAACACATTCTTACAAGTGATGTCTATATATGACACTAGTGGTTCCGTTTTAAAGCCCTTAGCAGCTACTTCTTCTTCTTCTTCTTTTGACTGCTCCTGTTAGGGGTCGCCAGAGCAGATCAACTGTTTCCATTTCTTCCTGTCCTCTGTATCTTGCTCTGTCACACCAACTGCCTGCATGTCCTCTCTCACCACATCCATAAACCTTATCTTAGGCCTTCCTCTTTTCCTGTTACCTGGCAGCTTCATCCTTAGCATCTTTTTCCCAATATACTCTGCATCCTTCCTCAGCACATGTCCAAATCAACGTAATCTTGTCTCTCTGGCTTTCTCTCCAAACCTTCTAACCTGGGGTGACCCTCTAATATACTTATTCCTAATCCTGTCCATCCTCGTCACACCCAGTGCAAATATTAACATCTTCAACTCTGCCACGTCAAGCTCTGACTCCTGCCTTTTTGTCAATGCCACTGTCTCCAACCCGTATAACATAGCTGGTCTCACTACCCTCTTGTAGACCTTCCCTTTCACTCTTACTGGTACTCGTCTGTCACAAATCACTCCTGACACTCTTCTCCACCCACTCCATCCTGCCTGTACTCTCTTCTTCACCTCTCTTCCACACTCACCATTACTCTGAACTGTTGATCCCAAGTACTTAAACTCATTCACCTTTGCCACCTCTACTCCCTGCATCCTCACCATTCCTCTGTCCTCCCTCTCATTCACACACAAATATTCTGTCTTAGTCCTGCTGACCTTCATTCCTCTTCTCTCTAGAGCATATCTCCACCTCTCCAGGGTCTCCTCCACCTGTTCCCAACTCTCACTATAGATCACAATGTCATCTGCAAACATCATAATCCATAGTCAAAGCCCTTAGAGCTACAATGGACCTAAATAGTGGAAAATTTACATTTTTATGAATTTTGAGGATACCATAAATAGAGGGAATAATGGAGTGCTCCACTGTAAGATATATAAACCCTTCATTAGAAATTATCCCATCACACATAAATTCATATAACTGACAATCAATTTTGGCATAGGCCCTGTGTACATAAAACCTAGAAACCCTCTCATAAGTTTCATGCATCATTTAATAGTACTTGCATTTTACAGGCATAGTCTGTGTTAGTCATGATGACTACCCCACCCCCCCACCCTTGTCTGGTTTCATAACTCTGTACTGGTTGGTGTGTGTGAGCTGTCTCAAACAAAATTTTTCAGCACTGGATAAATTGTCATTAGACATTTTTTCATATAGCAGACATCTCCTAATTTGGGTTTCACACAACCATTCAAATACCATAACTGTTGGATTGTACGATGGAATGAACACATTAGCCCTCTTAAAACTCAAGTAGTTACAATCATTGCTGGGCTTTGGATTGTTTCCAAAAAAAATCCATAAATTGAGAATCCTAGAATACAGCTTAAGACTAATTAATAGTCTCCCAACCTCATATCTCTGGGTAGGAACAAAAGAAAAACCTTTTTTTCAACAAGCTGACATAATATTCAGTAATCTTTAAATCTGAAAAATTATAAATTGTAAAATCTTTGTAATTGCAATACTGACATGGTAGTATATGTAGCCACCTGTCTATCATTTATGGCATTTTACGTAGGAATGACCACACGTAAATTAAGGCTACGTATTTTGGAACATAACAGAGACATAAAAAACAAGAAGCCTACAAGTGCTTTATTTAACCACAGTAAGATGTGTGGCAACTACAAAAAGTTTATATTTTTTGTTATTGACAAGGTGCTCAAAAAAGACATGGGAGGTCAAGTTAAAACCTTACTAGAGATGAGAAAATGTCTAGGCAGTTGTGCCTGGATGCAACAAAAACACCAGGCATTAATGAAAACATTTCTATTGCAAGTGTTTTGAAACATAAATCCTAGTTTATTTTATAGATGATTACATGTTTAACTGTCCTTGGACAGAGTACTCACCAAAGGGGTTTACATGAAACAGTTTATTAACAACATTTTTTTTCTGTTTTAAGATGTGGTTTTATCACAGTATTTCTTGTGTTGTCTTTTTTCTTGGCAGGAGGGGCTGGGGTAAGTGGTTAATTGGATAATTAATTTTAATGGATGTCTTTTATATTGACTGATTGCCTGTTTAGGACTATAATAGTCCTGATTTTTTTGAGTGATGTAGTAGTATCTCTCATAATCTGTTACACTCAGACTCAATTGTTAGAATAAATTTTTTTGTGTTAGCATTTATTTTCTGGAGGATATGAATTGTGAAACTCAAATGCCTATCATTATTTAGTGAATTCAGTCCTCATTGATTTGCCACAAAAATCCAGAAAAAATCTTATAAGGAATATACCTAAAACATGAGTCAAAAGGAGGGTTGATGAAGCACCCAGAGACACTCTTAATTATGAGGCAAACAGAGTTCCTGAAGAGGAGCTTAATGTGGTACAGACTGACACTTGAGAGGACAATGAACATTTTTTAGACAACCCAGCCCACTGTGGCGCTCAGATCATTTACGGAACTGTGCCCAGTATCAGAATCATATAAATTTGACACCAATGAGGGGGCACACATATCAACAGAGGGGAAGATGGGGGGATTCATTCCAAGGTCACTACAATCAGTGGCACAACTACCACTCGAACTTCAACAATTAGACTTTGGCAGTGGATATGATGAGTTGGATAACAGTATTGATTCTGCCATCCCTATTTTGAACAAGTCTGCTGTTGAATCTGAAGAACATTGTGATGACAGTAGTTTGGACAATGTAATATGTTGTAAACAGGAGAGTGTCAAAGATTTTGCAATTTATAATTTTTCAGATTTAAAGATTACTGAATATTGTGCCAGCTTGTTGAAAAAAGGTTTTTCCTTTGTTCCTACCCATAGATATGAGGTTGGGAGACTATTAATGAGTCTTAAGCTGTATTCTAGGATTCTCAATTTATGAATATTTTTTGGAAACAATCCAAAGCCCAGCAATGATTGTAACTACTTGAGTATTAAGAGAGCTAGTGTGTTCATTCCCCCATACAATCCAACATTTATGGTATTTGAATGGTTCTGTGAAGCCCAAATTAGGAGATGTCTGCTATGATAAAAAATGTCTAACGACAATTTATCCAGTGCTGAAAGATTTTGTTTGAGACAGGTCACACACACACACCAACCAGTACAGAGTTATGAAATCAGACAAGGGGGGGGGGGTAGTCATCATGACTAACACAGACTTTGCCTGTCAAATGCAAGTACTATTAAATGATACGGAAACTTATGAGAGGGTTTCTAGGTTTGATGTACACAGGGCCTATGCCAAAATTGATTGTCAGTTATATGAATTTATGTGTGATGGGATAATTTCTAATGAGGAGCTTAAATATCTTACATGGAGAACCCCATTATTCCCTCTATTTTTGGTATCCCCAAAATTCATAAAAATGTAAATTTTCCACCATTTAGGCCCATTGTAGCTGCTACGGCCTCCAAAATGGAACCACTAGTGTCATATATAGACATCACATGTAAGAATGTGTTGAACAATGTTCCACACATTTTAAGGGTCTCTTGGCATTGCCTTGATAATATCAGGAATTTAAATTGTGGTGCTGACTTTTGGTTTGTGACTGTAGATGTAGTCAACTTGTTTTCGGTGATCCCCCACCATATTGGAATTGATAGCTGTAACAACAATCTGGCTAAGTACAGTGATTTACACCATGTAAAAAGAGGCCTGCTTGTGGATTTGTTAGAACTGGTATTATCCAATAATTTCATCTTGTATGATGGGGAATACTACAAGCAAATGAACGGGGTTGCGATGGGTGCCAGATGTGCACCCATCTATTCAAACTTGGTGTTGGCAGAATGGGAACAGCAACTCGTGTTTAATTCTTTCTATATGTCAAAGATAATAACATACTTAAGGTACCTGGATGACATATTGATTTTTGTGGAAGGGCTCAAAACAAGAGTTGGAAGATTTTATTGGTTATTTGAGTAACACAGCTACTTTTTTAAAATTTACAAGTCACATGGACAGAGATAGGACTGAATTTTTAGATATTCTTTTGTACAAAGAGAATGGCCATATACATTCAAACATTTACCATAAAAAAAAAAC
This sequence comes from Protopterus annectens, assembly GCF_019279795.1. NCBI lineage: Eukaryota > Metazoa > Chordata > Ceratodontiformes > Protopteridae > Protopterus > Protopterus annectens. Next base: position 432,146,048 of record NC_056733.1, on the reverse strand, counting down.
ATACAGCAGCTCTTTTTTTACATTATGAGAGTTTCCACCCTCAGTTTCAAAAGAAAAATGTGGAGAAGGGTCAAATGATTCGATTTTCAAAGCTTATTAGTCAGGATGACTGTTTTAAAATTTGAACTGCTGAAGCTTATTGACATGTTCATAAGTAGAGGGTATCCAATGGATTTACTGACTAAGTTAAGTAAGGATGTTGAAATGAGAAGAAGCAGTAATTTTAGACCTATTCTCCTGGATTCAAGTAGAAGTGTTGGTTCATCTAATACCATTGAGATTAATACACTTACTACTAACAACTCTATGGCAATGGTGCTGGATTATAATGATGCACGTATGAAAATTAAGAACATTATCCTGACAGTATGGGACAGTGTATTTCCTTCAGACTTAAAAGAAGTATTGGGTCCAAGCCCGAGATTCATTAACAGTAGGGGTTGCAACTTGAAAGAACTGCTGGAAAAAAGTATAGGGAGAGTTAATAGTAACATCACATGGATTGGTAAGTGTGGCACGTGCAGTATTTGCAAGTTTATTAATGATGGACCTTATGTACACATAGACAGTTGCAAAAGAACACTAAACTGCCCAGAGTCCTGTATTTGCAGTACTGACATGGTAGTATATGTAGCCACCTGTCTATCATGTCCGGCATTTTATGGAAGAAAAATCACATGTAAATTAAGGCTACGTATTTCGGAACATAACAGTGACATAAAAAACAAGAAGCCTACAAGTGCTTTATTTCACCACAGTAAGATGTGTGGCAACTACAAAAAGTTTATATTTTTTGTTATTGACAGGGTGCCCAAAAAAGACATAGGAGGTGATGTTAAAACCTTACTAGAGATGAGAGAATGTCTATGGCAGTTGCACCTGGATGCAACAAAAACACCAGGCATTAATGAAAACATTTCTATTGCAAGTGTTTTGAAACATAAATCCCAGTTTATTTAACAGATGATTACATGTTTAACTTTCCTTGGACAAAGTATTCACCAAATAGGTTTACATGAAACAGTTTATTAGCAACCATTTCTTCTGTTTTAAGATGTGGTTTTATCAGAGTATTTCTTGTGCTGTCTTTTTTCTTTGCAGCAGGAGCTGGATTAAGTGGTTAATTGGATAATTAATTTTAATGGATGTTTTTTATATTGGCTGATTGCCTGTTTATGACTATAAAAGTCCTGATTTTTTGAGTGTAACTGACTGTGAAGAAGCCCAATGTTATGGGTGAAAGAGCTAAGTCAGTGATTCTACATTTACTATAATCAAGTCACAAATATTTTTATTCTTACTAGTGTTCATTCAATTTGGTGGTTTAGGTGTCAGGGAACTGCCCATTCAATCAGGTTCAGGTCTCCTACACCCATACATATATATATATATATATATATATATATATATATATATATATATATATATATATATATATATATATATATATATATATATATATATATATAATACCTCTCAACCTCTTAGAGCAAGAAATCTGGACAAAGTTATGAGTAAAAGTGAGATAAAGGCCCAAAAATAGGGACACATTTTAAATATTGCTCTTACAAACGTAGAAAGTTGATAGAATAACAGGTTTTATATTAGCATGAATTTTCTGAGGGGTATGAAGTCTGAACCTCAAATGTCTGTCATTATTTCTATCTTCAGTGTTTAATGAATTGCCACTAATTTACCAGAAAAACACAATTTTTTAAAAAATGGACCAAAACTACAAGGCAAAAATCTGGACATTCTGCAAAAATCTGTGCAGTTGAGAGGTATGAATATATATATATATATATATATATATATATATATATATATATATATATATATATATATATGTATGTATATAAATAGATCAATAGCATAGTTCTCAACCTCTTAGCACAACAAATCTAGACAAAAATAATGGGGGATAAATCCCCAAAAAATAGGGACAATTTTTAAATACTGCTCTTAGAAACTTAGAAAGTTGTTAGAATAAATTTTTTTGTGTTAGCATTTATTTTCTGGAGGATATGAATTGTGAAACTCAAATGCCTATCATTATTTAGTGAATTCAGTCCTCATTGATTTGCCACAAAAATCCAGAAAAAATCTTATAAGGAATATACCTAAAACATGAGTCAAAAATATGGACATTCTGTAAAAATCTGGACAGTTGTGAGGTATGAGATCAATACACGTACATGCTCACACACACACACACACACACACACACACACACACACACACACACACACACACACACACACACATATATTGTTTCATTTGACTGTGCTCATGATCCAAATTGTAAAATAAATAAAATGATCCAAATGAATATACTGCTGCCGTATATTTAATGCAAAATAGTAGCAGTGAGGAAACTGCTTGCTTACTTCCAAAACTGGTTTGGTTTTACATGCTTGTCTCATGCTAGGATGAGTAAAGCCATTTATAAACTTTTGTCATGCTGGCCTTTTTTGTGGTTGTGCTGTATTCATTTGGCCCATACACACCTTCAAGCAGGAACTCATTTGTACTTTCCTTAGAGGTTTTATTAATGTTGAGCACAGGAGTGGCTTCTTAATGAAAGGTGGTGTTCACCTGTTGAGTTAAGGCTTCCATGGTTGAAGCAATCTGTTTCTGGCACTGTGCTTCCAATGATAACAACTTATATCATCTTCATTTGTGTTACCATCAGTAAGCTAAATGCTATACTAAACTGAGATCCACAGTGTTGAATATCAAATATCTAAAGGCTTATGCTGAAAAGGACATAGCATCAAGAGACTTTTGAGTGGTAATTCAACTTTGAGTAGGTGTAAATGAGAATTTATTTCTTGAGCAATGGTAGTTTGTTCAACACATAGTGTTGATTATGTTTTAAAATATTACTGTCCCACTGTGAATGCCACTTTTTCTGGACATCGATGTAGTATTATTATGAAGTGCATTCCATTTTTGTCTCTCAGGTTGATCGATTAGCACTTTTTAAAATGATATAAATCTTGTATCTAAATAAGACACTGATTTGAAGGAGAGCAAATACAAAAACACAAAAACAAAACAAACCAACCAAACAAACAGAAAATGGTGAAAAACTGACATGGGAAGATAATGACTATAGATCTGGCAATTTCTTTACTTGGCACAAGCCAAAACAAAAGTGATGTTTACATTTTAATTTAAGTGAGATGGGTCAGAAAGGGAAAAAAATGCAAAGGGACACTAATGGTGAAATCATTTTTTTTTTTTTTGCAACTGGGTTACATTTATCTGATAACCTTACTGCTGAGGGCATATCTTTCATGACTGATACTGGTTTTGATTTTCTGATCCTGTTAGTACATACTGAAAAACACATATCATGCAGTTCAATCCATAGACTGTCAAAATTTCTGGATGCAAACACGTTATTTACTAGGACAGTATCATGATATAGAATGTCTCAGTATAGAGAGACTCAACTATATACACATATCCAAGTCCTTTTATATCTTCTAAATAGAAAAAACACAGACTGGTTCATACAAAGTTCAAAGCTTTTATAACTTCTGATACACCACATATACACATTCCCAAGGTTACCAGGAGTAAAAATATAAAGTGTGCATATGGGAGGGATAGCTTAAAACATTTCTCACACTATTATCTTGACACGGTTTACGTTTACTTTCAGCAAGCTTATATCATATGCATTCCATGCAATTATAAGGTACATTAATTTCTTTCCTGATTGCATTTTTAAAAGAAACATTCATCATGTACTTGCTAAGCTGTAATAATCTGTAACATAGGTCAAGCTATAATTTAGATGACAGAGAAAAAATATGAAACTGTTGCAGTAGTTTTAAACTAAAAGTATATTAAAATAAGCATTGAAGTACTATATATATATATATATATATATATATATATATATATATATATATATATATATATATATATATACATTTCAGTTCCCCCTTTATTGCTAGAAAGCATCACAGTCCCAGATAGCTTTGAATCATATCACTGTCAAACATGTCAGCTCTGGGATATTTTAATCAGTTATGACAACCATTGCATGAGTACCTTTTCTCATAAAACAGCTTATTAACAAATTTCTGATAACAGAGTATACAAGAGCTATGAAAAGTATGATTACAACAAAGTGAAGTACACTTTGCATTATACTGGTACTGACGTTTCCAAATATATTACCCAGCCACCCAAACAAGATCCAACCAAACTCCATTTTATTCACATTAATGCCCAATTGTTCCACAAATTCAGTCACCTTTTCTTGTTCATTGTGAAAGTCTGAAAAGTGTAGAACTGTTTTCCGATCAGATGCCAAACTCTGCAACTTCCAGGCCAGTACATAATCAAGAGCTGTTCGGTTTTGTAAGGCAGTAGCTTGAACTTCAGTTAATTGCATGTGGATGTGTCCTGATGTCTTATTACCCATTTCATCTAATATCAGGGACAACTGATTCACTTCATACATAGTTTGTAATATGCCAAGCAAATAGATAGTACATAAAGAAATGTTTCATATGTTGCATTGTGTGAAATGTCCTTCTTAGGCAAGAAAGTCAAGGAGATGGCTAAGTCTCAGAGTTTATGATCATTTCTCTCTATAAAAAGAAATGAACTATATAAAGCATTATGTAAAATAATCTGAAATGTAGTGTTCTTAAAATGTCTTATTTTTAGAAAAGTTATACATGAGAATGAAAGGTGGCTATATATAGAACTACTTTTTGTTAATAAAAAAATGTGTATTGATAGAATCAACAAAAATTTTAGTCCATTTTGAAGGAAGTGCTTAGTATTAAAAGTTTCTGAAAAATAAGACATTTGAAATGAAATGCTAGCATTGTTTTAAAATAAATTTGTGTAAACAAATGCTCATTTTAAAACTTGTTGACAGATGTTTTAATGTTAACAAGATTTCTAATTGGTATGTTTTATTTGACTAATTGCCTGATAAAGTCCATACATACATGCATACATACATACAAGTAGTTCAAGCATGAGCATTAATGTCATTCTACCCTGTCAATATACCAAAACAGTAACCACAATAAGTGTCCAGACTGTTCTTAAAAATATGTAAACTAGTGATTTGTTCCATGCATCAACTGCTCTCTCAGAGAGCCAATTAGTACACTTTTCATTCTTATAGAATCTTCTCCATAGGTTGTCTATTGATTCTGTACTACATTTTGGTAACCCCAGACATTCCCAAAGATAGTTGTCTCTAAATGCCCTATATATATATATATATATATATATATATATATATATATATATATATGAAAAAAACTCCTCTTAAATATCTATAAGGGACACAGTACAAGTTCAGATATTTTAGTCTTTCATGATAACTTAAATGTTCACATCCAGGGATACTCTTGGTATAGTTCTGCTGTACACTTTCCAATTTAATTATGCTTGTTTTCTTATAAGGTTTCCATATTGTTATTATGCACTCAGGTTTGCGTCTAATGTAACTAACAAACAATTACCTCATCATTTCTGATTTCCTAAACTATAAATATTTTTATACAACCTATAGTTCTATAATTATCATTAACCAATTGGTTGATATTATTAGGAAAACTCAAACCTAGATCTACCCATATACCTAGGTTCTTAAATGAATCTACAGTTTTAATCACTGTGTGCTGTATTAAATAGTCAGCTTTCAGTTTATGTCTCCCAAATCTCATATGCTTAGTTTTTGATGTATTTATCAGCCTCTTATTCTCCTGTGCCCAAATGGTCAATTTAGTCAAGTTATTTTGCAGACATGCCCTATCTGTAACACATGTAATAAGTTTACTCAATTTCAGGTCATCTGCTTGCAGACCTTTAGAACAAGTCAGATAAAAATGATAGGCCTGAAAGAGGTGAAACAAGTAAGGCCATAGGACAGAGCTCTCTGGGACACCCTGACTATAACCAAGAATTTCACATGCCCAATTGCTGTATGATACCTGCCTTGTCCTATTTGTAAGCATGCAGCTATCCATCTTATCAAGACTACATCAATACCTAATTGTTCTAATTTATTGATCAGTGCTTTGTGTACAATCCTGTCAAATACTGAAATTAAATCCATATAAATTACATCACAGAACAATTTTTCATTCATAGCTGTTATTTTATTGTTTTAGAACATCATGTTATAGGTGATGATAGAAATATTTCAACATATGCATGCTGATATATGCTTTCAAGTCCCAGCCTTTCCACTTCTATCAATGTTTTGTTTAATGGACAAAAGTTCATAACCTTCTGAATAATCTAAGTATGTATATCTAGTTTTTAGTGATATTTTTATTGTCTTATAGACTATATTACCAAAACTGTAAACATTACTGGTTTATTCGCTGTGCATTTCAATAATATGCACACATACATACCTGTGTGAGTAAGTATTTCTTGCTCTTTCTTTATATATATATATAGATAGTTGTATTTATACCTATATATATTTATTTATTTAACATTTGTTTACTGGGAAAGTTTGACTGGGATAGATCCCATTTTCAGCGAAGGCCTGGGAAGAAATGCTCCACATGCATGTGCTTGGAATGTGGGAGGAAACTGGAGCACCTTCAGGAAACCCACGTGAATGCAGGGAGGACATGCGACACACAGAAGGCACCCCAGCCGAGAATCGAACCAGGGAACCTCTTGTTGTGAGGTGACAATGCTAACTGCTACACCACTGCGCCACACATACATATTTATATATATATATATATATATATATATATATGTATATATACATAAATATATATATATATATATATATATATATATGTATATATACATAAATATATATATATATATATATATATATATACACATGTATATATAACAACTAGATATATTATTGATATATATATATATATATATATATATATATATATATATATAGATATATGTATATGCATATGTAGATAGATATAGATTTGTATAGGCATATACACACACACATATATATATATATATATATGGGTACGTATCACTTCACCTAAAACTCTTTTCACCTAAACTCATTTCACCAAGACCAAATCACCTAAAGTTCATTTCACCTAAAACTAGTTTCACTGACAAGTAATACAATAAGCCAAGTCAAAGGTATATGTCCTTTTTCCCACTGTAGTGTGATCCTGGTGTTAGTATATATAATTAGGGTGGGTGGGGGGTGCAGCCCCCCACATCGGGGGGTGTGGGTGGTGAAGCCCCCCACGTAGGTTGGTTTTATGGTGTCTGGTTTTGTTTTACATTATTTGGTAAAAGCCCCCCACACTCCCCCTTAATACATATACTAACACCAGGATCGCACTACAGTGGGGAAAAGGACATATAACATTGACTTGCTTTAGAGTACTACTTGTCAGTTAAATGAGTTTAAGGTGAAATGAACTTTAAGTGATTTGGTCTTGGTGAAATGAGTTTAGGTGAAATGAGTTTTAGGTGAAGTGATACATACCTAAATATATATATATATATATATATATATATATATATATATATATATATATATATATATATATATAGATAGATAAAGATATAGATATATAGATAAAGATATAGATATATGTCTGTGCAAGTAAGAGTGCAGTCATTAATATTGATGGTTTATTGAATTGCACCTGAAGCCATCTTAAAAGAGCAGAGTACACAAACCATTGAAAAATGAAAATATTATAAACCATGCTTTCATAAATGGAAACAATAGTTTATTTTTGTAATTGTTCGAATGCCTACCCTGTCAAAAAGATTTGAGTACACTCACAGTGCCACATACATAATGTATTATTGCAAAAGAAAACCAAATGCTTCTCTTATACAATCATACATACCAAGAATCTACCAGAATGAAAAATAAATCTGGCAAAGTTAGTAAAGTAAGTTTTACATGAAGGGGGTTTGCCCCACCACTAACAGATACAGGAACATTGCCCCCACAAATCCTTAACATACAGACTCCATAATCACACCAACATGACCAATAACCACTGGTACAGAAGTTGACTATAGCCTGACACAACCAATGTAGCAGTCGAAAAATCATTCAGGAAAATTTTCACTCAGCAAAAACAGTTCTCAACAAAATGAACTGCTCTCATATGTGTATGTATAGATATATTTTGAGGTATATTTTGAGGGATGACTTGCCACCTTTATATAAAATGACACAGATGAAATTATACCCTACACTTTTTAACAAACACATACATACAATTTTATCTTGGAAAAACATTGAGAAGTGTTATTGCTGCATGTCAGTACATAGGTTTATTTCAAAACAGATAGCATCTTTTTTCAAAATGTATAACACTTTTATAAATGCAATATTTCTGGAATGTCAGCTCATTTTGTGTTAGAAGATGGCTTATCAAAATATTTTTGGAACACAGGATCTTCATAAGCGTTGGGTATCAGCTCACATACATAAAGCAGGTAAATATGTAATATAAGAGCAAAGCAGGTTGAAGGTCTTTTATCATTGTTATACAATAGTTCTCTGTATTTAATAGAAGGGAAAGGATTAATAAGAAGTGCTAGATATGTATTGTAGTGATTACAAAACTTACAAGTTAAACTCAGCATGCCTGGGTTTAATTTGCATATCCTATGGTTGCATGTTAAATTAGCCTAAGCAATGCAATTACAAAGCCTGTGCTCCTATACCACTCATTAAAACAGTTATGCACACCCACTGTGTATTACCTGGTGGTCAATAAGAAAACAAATTAGAAAAATGAATATGCTGAAGCCACTGCAGAGAGGTAGCAGCTGAAAACAAATTAAACAAATAGCTATCAAATCATAACATTTTCACAAGTTTTGGAAGGTAATAGCATAGTAATTAAATTTCAGCAACATTCCCACATCCATCTATTTTCTTATCAAATTTATGGTCTGTAATTCATTTCATATCCTTGAGAAACAACTCCTTTTGAAGATCATGGGGGCTTTTTTGCCATCTCAGTCGAATCAGATGGTTTGATTTTTGGAAATGTATTGAATTATCATCAGCTGACGTCTTTGCTGTTTTGTCCTTTTGTTAGAAGTCAGAAGTGATTTGGATCAGAATGTTCTGTTTGTCTCTGCCATATCTTAATTTTTGCAAGTTTTCTGGTTTAATGAAAGGAAAAGTGATAATTTCTAAAAGTTCTGAGTAGAACATTAAAAACTGCTTACACTAGGCCTGCTTCTGATTATGGATGATAACAGCATTTTAAACCTTTACTGTTCCCTTTTGATTTACTGATATTATATTCAATGTTGTGCCCGGATCATGCTGAATTAACTTGTCTGGAAATGGTAACAAAAAAATGTTGGTTGTAGCTTACAAGTGGAACATCACATATGCAAATTTGAATTAAGTGGAGAGACTTTAATTTGAAGAGAAAGAAAACAGTTTGGTCATAAACTAAGTAAAGCAGGGGTTAACTGAATTGAAATTATAATTTATTTATTTATTTAATTGTTTACTGCAACCCCCCCCCTTTGTTACCTCCAGAAGCTTTGTTTGAGAAATTTTGTGAGGTCAATATGAGAACAATGTACAAACATCCACCCAGATTTAGCCACTTTAATTTAAGTAGGGAGGAACAAAATGTTTTGTCAGAACTTGATAACAGCAAAGGACTAAGAAATATGAAACCTGTCAAAGGGGGAGGGGTGGTAATCATGGACCATTTTAACTATATGACTATAATGTTAAATCACCTCCATGACAGTGAATTTTTTACACCTGTCTCTTTAAATGAGGTCAATATAGCTACCCACAGGATAGATTTTTTTTTGTTGGAAGATCTATTTTTGGAATACCAGTTTGAACCTGAACAAATGGAGTAGCTAAAGGTAAAAAAAAACTTTTATTTGTCACTGTTAGGAATCCCAAAGGTACACAAATCTATCTTAGATCCCCCCTATGAGACCAATTGTCATGGCAAAGAGGCCTAAAACTTAACTTTTAGCCAAATTTGTTGATTTCCATCTAAAATAATTTTTCAACAGCAAGATGCATGTGCTTAAAGATTCCTGGCATCTGTTGAAAAGTTTGGCTGAGGTAGAGTATAAAGAGAACATTACTTTCTTTAATGTGGATGTCAAAGATTTGTTTTTAACCATCCCACATGATGAGGACATGACATTTTTTACAGAAGCATTAAATATAGGTTTAAATGTTACACGGGATTCAATAGTCATCCTATCAACAATTATGGAGATTGTGCTAAAAAACAACTATGTTTTCTCTGAAGGTGAATACTTTAAGCAGACCAAGGAGGTAGCCATTGGGGCTTCATCACCCCTAGTTTTTTCAACCATTATGTTATGGCTTTGGAAGGCTAAGTTTACTTTTGGTTCTGCCTTTACAAATTCCATTTATTAGTATTACCAATACTTCGATAATATCCTTATTTTATGGGACAATGAATTAGACAAAATATCACATTTTTAAATTACATCAACACCACAACCACTTTCCCATCTTTTACCCACACTATTGATCTTGACATTTGTAATTATCTAGACATACACATATAAAAATAAACAGGAACATCAATTTGAGTCATCAATGTACAGGAAACCCACATATTCAAACAGTTTTCTTCACTTTGACAGCAATCACCCCTTTTGGCAAAAATAGAACCTGGTGAAGGGGCAAATGATCAGAACATCTAGTTTGTTCATGTAGGATGAATTATTCATTAAAGAATTGGACAATTTGAAAATAATGTTCAAACATTGGAAATATCCCTTAACTTTATTAGAAGAACAGGGAGATTTAGTGTCTAGAAATAGGAACACATACTAAGTCCCTATTCTGAGGAATCCAGACTTTTGAGTAGAATAAGACAGAATGATGTTGACACTGGAATGACCTGTGTTATTACCTTGGACCAGAATTCACCAGCTATTAGGAATATTACAGAAATAAATTGGAAACCAGTGTTCAGGGCTTTTGACCTGACCAATAGGGTCTGTATAATACCCAAAATAGTATACAAAGGGGGAGAAAAATAAAAAGTATATTTGAGAAAAGCAGGAATGCCAAAACTGAACATGTCCAATTAGGTAAGATGACAAAATGTGGGGTCTGCAACAGTGGAGGTTCATCTATGATCTATGAGACTGCAAACACTGTGATTTTAACAGAGTGTTTTCTATATCAGGAAAATTTGATTGCAACACCAGAGGGGTAATATATGTTGCTACTTGTACGATATCCTCTGCCTTTTATATAGGAAAGACATAAAATCAATTAAAGAAAAGAAAGTACCAGCACCTTTACACCATCAAAAAAGAACAAGTCTTTATATACGCGTGTTAGTGATTGTTCTAACTTTAAGAAGTTTGTCTTTTGTCTATTGGAAAGGGTGGCAGTAAGCACTACAGGAGGAAACTGGACAGCTTACAAGGAGTATAGGGAGGTGCATTGGCAGATTTTACTGAAAGCCACCCAACCCCTAGGGATCAGTGACAATATTTTGATAAGTAGTCTATGGTCTTTAAAGGCTGATAAAATATGACCAATGGTGTGAGGAAATCTGTTGATTATTTATTTAGTTTGTAAAAAAACTTAAGAAGTTTTCATGATATATATATATATATATATATATATATATATATATATATATAGGTCTACTTCAAAACATTGAAATCTCATAACATTGAACTTCAAAACACTGAGACCATAACTCGAAACCCCAAAACACTGAAAACCCAAAGCAACAAAACCTCAGAACACTGAAACTTTGCATCATAAGATTGAAAACTACAACGCAGATGTAAATAGCATTCCCTCCACCTATTACAACACCAAACTAACAAACACTATTTTTACTACATTTCCTCCACACCCCTCGTAAATTAAATATACCAACTCGAAGATCACACTACAGTGAAAAAAAGTTAATTTCCTAACCTCAGTGTATCACAATCACCATAGAGAATATAAACATAATGTCTAAATCACTTACCTGTATGGCCTAAAAGCACATACAGATTGGCAAAATAAGCACTTTTTCCCCCATTCACTTCTCCCAGCACTTCTCAGAACACTAACTTAACATCCATGAAAGCAACACATTCATATGTTAACATTCTGTATGGCGATCATGTTACAGTGGGGTTACAGGAAGTTAACTTTTTTCCACTGTAGTGTGATCTAGGAGTTGGTATATTTAATTTACGAGGGGTGTGGGGTGTGCAGGGGGGCTTGCCCCATGCAGAAACATAGTAAAAAGTGTGTTTCTTACTTTGGTGTTGCTATAAGTGGAGGGGATATTATTTACATGTGCTTTGTAGTTTTCTATGTTATGATGCACACTTTCAGTGTTCTGAATTTTCATTGTTTTGGGTTTTCGGTGTTTTGGGTTTTTGATGTTATGATCTCACCGTTTTGAGTTTCAGTGTTATGCGATTTCAATGTTTTGAAGTAGACCTATATATATATATATTACTTATTATTTATTTAATTATTTTTGACATAAATTAGATGTAAAATTCACTGGTTTTAATTTTTAATGTTGTTTTCAACAGAAAGTATATCCATTATTGTTATATGTGATATTTTCAGTGTGAGTGTGCCTTTAAAAAGTCGGGGATTTAATTGGTATTAATTTTCATAGATAAGGTGTTTCTATTTAAATGGGGACTGCTACTACTGTTTTTTTTAATCTGAAGAATTTCCATGTTAAATTAAAGGAATGAAAGTGCTTATCTATTATTTAAAGTAGCGTTGGTCGTGGTTCCTTATTCCAGCTATAACAATCAATTTTTGCTTTATGTGTTTTCTGCATTTGATTCATTAAACACATTTGCCACCTGTTTCTCTTTACACAAAACAGTCCTAAGTTTTTCAACAGTCTTCCAGAATAACATTGACCATCTTCTCCGAACAACTACCTTTACTAATGGACCCATTGCCATGTTGTATGGTTTAAGTTCTTTGTATAGTGATATGTACCAGGAGTAGTGAGGGCATTTTCCCCTTAGTCACATGCTGTTCCAGTCCTGGCATAGCAAGAGTTGGGGAAACTAGTAAAAAGGGTTTTTTAAACCCTTTGGAGCACAGGAATTTAGTATGAAATTTGAACACTTTATTCCACTTTTTCTCAGCACTGAGCATGCCAGGAACAACAGCAACTACAGATCTACTTTATTCCACAGTCCTTTGTTTTTATATCTATATCTATATATATATATATATATATATATATTTATATATATATATATATATATATATATATATATATATATATACATATATTTATATACACATATATATATATATATATATATATATATAGCTCTAGGACTGTTGAACAAAAGTTCAACAGTCCGAATCCACTATCACCGAACACACTTTAACAAAAGCGCTTTCACCGAAAAAGTGCTTTCGCTAAAGTATGTTAAAAAAATTAATAAATAAATAAACATTAAATCTACTTTTCCACAGGGGGGCAAGCCCCCCTGCACTCCCTCATCTGGGGGGCTGTGCCCCCCACAACCCCCTACTTTAATATTCTCACTCCAAGATCGCACTACAGTGGGGAAAAGGGAATTTTCCCTTATCCACACCGTAGTACGAGTGGTACAACAGCCATACTTATGCGAAAATGCTGCTTCGGTGTAAAGCATTTTCATGTAATTATGCCCGTCCATTCACGATTCGGTAAAAAATGCATTCGTGCAAGAGTCCTAGACCTATATATATATATATATATATATATATATATAAGAAAAAGTGTAAAATAACAGAAAAAGTTATTGGCATAGTCTAGTTTATAGCAACAAGGGAAACCAGAATAATATAGTGTTCAGCTCACAAACTTAGTGTCGTATGACTTGCATTAGCAGATAAAGATGTCAGGGATTAAGGGATCTAAAATAGGCAACAAAGGCTGGAAGAAAAGGAAAGGGGTAAATTGATGGAGCTGCTGTAAATATGAGCTGGCAATGTGTTGAGGGACCTCTGTGTTGGGAATGGGTGGCCAATCCACAGGAGAAACGGGGCATTACATGGAATGTAATTAGCTGTAGAGCATAAAGACAGCTGAGTGAGTCTGTCATCCAAATGTAGAGAGAGAGGTGTTTTAGATAGAATAAGACAGAAATTATGTTAGGAATTCACTCAGTATTGGCTAGCAATGAGCTTCTAAACATCGAAGTATACATATATGGAATGGCTAACAACAGTGAACAAACAGTCCCCAGGATTCAATAAACTCTGTGTAGGCTCTGTGGGAACCTTAACAGAGGTTACATGTTTGTACAGTTGTAAGCAGCAAGTGGCAGTGTGCAATGCATGTTAATTCTATGTGACAATTCTAAGCTAGACTTCATGGCTAGCAACAGTGTTGCTGGCCAGGAAACCATGTAAGCAAATGCAGATATCAATTCTGTTAAAGCAGAGCACCTATGGTCCAGGGATTTGTAAGGGATGCCAAAATGATCACCAGGGCTTCACAGAGAGCTGTCAATCTGTTATTGCAATACATCTGCACAAAGGCCAACATAATGTGGGGCTAATTAACCAGAAATAAGAACATATGTGACATAGATGTCACACAGAAATGTGTTAGAATGAAACCCAAACATACCTATCAACCTCTTAGAGCAAGACATCTGGACAAAGTGATAAATAATGGGGGGGCAAAGGCCCAAAACTAGGGAGAGATTTTTAATAATGGTCTTCCAAAGTTAGAAAGTTGATGGAATAACAGGTTGTACAGTAGCATGAGCTTTCTGAAGAGCATGAAGTTTAAAACTCAAAAATATGTCACCAATTTCTGACATCAGTCGGCAATGACATGCCAATGATTTGCCAGAAAACTAAAATGTTATGAGGAAAAGATCAAAAATATGAGACAAAAAAACTGGACATTCTGCAAAAATCAAGGACAATTGAGAGATATGAACTCAAACATATGTAATATTGACTCACAACAGTCCTGAGATCATCCCAGTGATATGAGAGACAGCCACAAATTTGATAAGGAAAACAGCTGGATAATCTGGAAATATCTGGACCGTTGAAAAGTATGAATGCAAAGTGTATGGTCCAAACACAATACAGGACAGTGTTCCTACAGTGCAGTTATTGTGATATCCCCTTCTTGGCATTCAATACAGAAACTGTATAAATGATCTGTAATGGGACATGGACTGCCATGTAAAATGAACACTTGGGAGAAGTGTATGTATTGAATAGGGACACACAGATGAATTGAGGGAATGAGCACAGGAAAGAGGACAGGTGAGACTACCTCATGTACAGCAGAGAAGGGCATGTCAATGGAACATGGTTGTAGCAGCAACACCAATCACATATCTATATGGTAGAGTAGGGACTGTACAGAGAAAATGTGGTTTAAGTGACTGTCACACAAGGTGACATAACAATGGGGAGGATGTCTGTGTGAGACAAGCATCCTTACATGAATAATGCAGGGCACATCTATCAGGGATCTGACACACAACTGGGGTAGGGTGCATATTGTAATGTTGTGTAAACTGATATGAATGAATATGAGTGTACTCTCAGTAGAGGTCTCCAGCAATGTGGGTACAGGTAAAGGATCATGGCAAACATGGAGGTGTTATGAGGGACACTGCTATACATGTATGCGACAGTATGGACTTGTGTGCATGGCATATATATGTGTATATATATATATATATATATATATATATATATATATATATATATATATATATATATATATATATATATATATATACATATATATATATAGTATCATAGGATGTTATTAAGCTATTGACCCTGAGACCATTACAACCTAGCCAAGAATTTAGCCCATGTTCCGACAAGTCAGCACCCAATGACCCTGTCCCGCATGGAAACCGGTGAAATCTCAGGGGTGTATTTTCTGTTCCTCATCCAGTTATCCAGGTTGCACTTAAAAAGTGTTAATGAGTTACTCTGTTTGACGTGGAGTGGGAGTCTATTCCACAGAAGGGGAAGTCTATGGGACACAAATCTGTCCTGTCAATAAGTCCTATTGATGTCACAGACCAGGTTGAGGTCACTCGTGTGAGTTACTCGAGTGGAGCTTGACTTGCAGATATTCAGCAGTCCCATCAAGGCAGGATCTCAGATTGTTTTGTACACCAGACAGAGATCACCTCTGAGGAGTCTGTATGAGACTGAGTAGAGGGACAGGTTTTTTAGCCTATCTGTGTAGGGTAGATGTTTGAGGCCCTGGATTCTCCTGGTGAGTAACCTTTGTGGTCTCTCCAGCTGCTGCATCTGCTTTGTGAGGTACATGCTGAAAGGGGCATTGTACTCAATAATGGATCTTATAAGGGAAAATACAGGGATGTTATGACCTCTTTGTCCCTGGATGAGATACCCTTATTAATGAGGTGGGCCATGTACAAAACTTTCCATACAGTGGAGGCAATATGGTGGTTAAAAGTTCGTTTGCTATCAACCTAGGTGCCCAAGTCCCTCACAACTGATTCCTTGCTTAGGACTTTGTTATTAATGTGATAATTTGTGGGGATGTTACTCTCCCCAAATGGGATGATGATGCATTTTTTGGAATTCAGTTTGAGGCCGTGTTTCTAGGAGGATGTCCACATCACTAGGGGAATTGATGACAGCACCCAGCTTGCAGTCATCTGCAAACTTGGTCAGCCATAGCCCATTGGTTTTGGCCTGCACCTCAGAAAAGTATATCCCAAGCAACAAAGGCCTCAAGACCAGTCCCTGGGGTACACCACTCATTATGGGTCTACTGCTTGAGGTGGCTTCCCCTATTTTGACTGTATGGGTTCTCTCAGTGAGACAGTTTGCTACCCATCTGGTAACATATGGATTGATGCCTAGTTGAGAGACTTATTATACCCAAGTGGGGAATAGTATCAAATGCTTTGGCCGGGTCAAGGTAAGCAGTGTGCACCATCTTCCCCTCGTCGTTGGCTTTGGCGACTGTCTCAAAAAAGTCAACCAAATTTAACAGGCATGACCTTCCCTTGATGAAAACAAACTGTGTGGGATAGAGTGTTTGGAGGTTGCCAATGTCCTTGTTAAAGAGGTCCATAATAATCTGCTCCATGGCCTTGCAGATCAGGCTAGTTAGACAGATTTGTCCATAATTTCCTGGATTGGTGGATGCATAATCCACACTGTCATGGATGGTATACAAATGATATACATGCCATTAATGTTAGCAACCACCTATGTGTGTAGTGTGTGCATAAGCAGAACAGGTAGCACACATGCATGTGGTGTAATAACTTGATTAGTGTTCTACACCATCAGGGAGTCATGAATATTCCAGAGAAAGAATACCTAGGTATGGCTAATAAGCTGTGTGACAGCTCATTGTGACAAAGGTGGTACACTTTAGTTACACATCACTGGAAGATGTGCAGGGAGGTACATGGAGAAGGGTGCATTGTACACAGTTATTGGTGTGATAAAGGCTGGAACCATGAATGTGTTATGGCCTCTGATGTGGATGTCCTTCACATACCCAGTACTTCTGTTACATTCAAGGGAGTAGTCAGCACTGTGACCACATGCAGATGGATTTACCAGTTACCATCTACCCCACTACACAGGTCACATACCTATTGGTCTGATTATAAGGTGTGATGTCCACATTATACTTGGGTGGTGTGTTTGTTTCCTGAATTTAAAAAATCCCTCATGTTTCTTGTCAATACAGGTGTTGTCATGGCTGTAGCAGCATCGTTTGGTATGTGTTGACACTGTCTGTATTATACTAATATCACAGTTGGAGTCAATGATTGCCGACAATCTGTAGTCCTTCTGGCAGCTGTTTGGACACAGCATGTGTATGTCATCTGCGATGTCCATCACTTAACTAATGGACAGGAAAGGGCCTAGCAGACAGGGCTGATGTAGGGACCTGATCACTGGACCTGAGATATAGGTCACATCACACATTTAAGCATAGTGAGATGCCACATATTTGATACACTGTTCTACCCATTTGATGATATAGCTGTTTATGGCCACATATGACAGTGTTTATTGAATACCTCAGTGTGGATTTTTGTCAGATGCCTTGTCTTGGTCAAGTTCCACAGGATGACACTGTTATCATCATTCATGCCCTTAATGACCTCTTTGAAGACATCTGTTAGATGTAACAGACATGATGTAGAATTAACAACTTGCACAGGTCTGTTGCACACTTTATTTATTTATTTATTATTTATTTACATTTGTTTACCAAGAAATTCCGACTGGACGCAGGTCCTTTTTCAGCGGATGCCTGGGGAGAAAATCTTCACATCATGTACATGATAAATAGAGATACAATGTTGCAGCAATATTAAACAACATTACAGGTTGTTGGCTTTAATGCAATAACAAGATATTGATTATCAACAGTATATACAGTAAATGTTGCAAGTTAAGATAGTTTCTTGTTGTTTATAATATTAGTAACAAAGTTGTCAGACAAGATTTTAAAGTATGTAAAGACAACTAGCTAATTCTGACTGTGGTTAGTAGTGGCGGTAGTATAGTTGGGTTAAGAGCCTAGGTGGGGGGGTAAGGGTGGGGGTGTTAGTCTGGATTAGAACAAGGACAAAGCCAGTGCAAATTTAAGTGGAATTTGAGTGCAGTCTTAAAAAGGCTGCTGGAAGGTAGAGTAGTTATAGAGGGTGGAAGATTGTTCCAAAGTTTAAATATGGTTCATGAAAATATGGCTTCTCCTGCTGAGCTTTTGGGTTTGATAACAGTGAGTTGATTTTTGTTGCTTGATCTTAGGGGCCTAGTGGTGTGATAGGGTTGGAGAAGGGTTTGAAGGGAAGGGATGTTAAGGGGATACTTAATAAGTTTATGAGCAAAGGTGAGTTGATTAAAGTGAAGGAGTTGTGGGAGTTCTAGCCAGTTTAGTTCTTTAAGGGAGATACAATGATGGCTGCGGTAGTAGGTTCCAGTGGCAAATTTAGCAATTTTGTTGTAACAAGCATCCATCTTGTGTAGGTCTGTCTGTCTAAGGTTGGTAAGTATGGGGGATGCATAGAGTAGGGTGGAGAATAGCTGGGAATTGTCTGTGGAGATTCTAGCCACCTTGGTTACGAATTTGCGGCTTCAATATAATGCACCAAGTTTCTTGTGAACTTTTTTTATTGTGAGAGATATGTGGGTGTCAAATCTAAGTTTGTTGTCTATTTCCACACCAAGTAATTTTGTGTGTCTGATGGAGAGATGATGGTGTTGTCTTTGGCGAGAATGTTGAAGTGGGGGATGTTTTGGGTGGCTTTGGAAGGTTGGAACAGGAGACATTTTGTCTTACTTGGGTTGAGTAGGAGATGAGCATTGGATAACCAGCTTTCTACAGAAGAGAATGATTCCTGTGTGATTTGTTGTAGTTCTGGTAGAGTGGGGGTAGAACAAATGAGAGTAGAGTCATCTGCATACTGTATAAGAGATGCTTGTGTGGTGGCAGTATGTAGGTTGTTAGTGAAAAGTGAGAATAGCAGAGGGTCAAGGATAGACCCTTGGGGAACTCCGAGAGTAACTGGGAGGTGAGGTGATAGGTTATCGTCCCAGATTACTGATTGCTGTCATCTGTGTAAATAGCTGTGGAACCAGTTGCAGGCTGATTGTGAGAAGGAGAGGTTGGGGAGAGTAGAGAGTAGTAGCTCATGAGATACCATGTCAAAGGCCTTTGAGGGATCTAGAAATATGGCAGTAGAGAAAAGGCCATTGTTTTTGTGATTAAGTATAGTGTTGGTGAAGGAGAGCAGTGTGGAGGTAGTGCTGTGACATGGCATGAAACCATGTTGGGTTTTGGAGAGGAGATTATTAGCTAGGGGGTAGTTGGAGACCTGGGTGTTGATACATTTTTCAAGTATCTTGGAGAGAGGGGAGAGAATAGCAATGGGGCAGTAATTGGATAGGTCAGTGGAGGGGGTGCCTTTGTGGAGGGGAATGATGTGGGATATTTTCCATATCGAGGGAACATAGCCTTCTGTTATGGAACGGTTGATTAGAATTGAAATTGGGTAGGCTAGTGTATCAGCTGCAATTTTCAAGTATTCAGAGGGGAGGTTTTCAGCTGTGAGTTTGGTGGGTTTAAGTTTTGACAATAGTCTTTTTATGTTGGAGGTAGATACTGAGGTGAAGAAGAAAAGAGGAGTGGGGGGTTAGGGTTAGGAGTTGGAGGGGTTGTTGTAGGGAAGTGTTGTTTGTTTAGAGATGTTATAGTTTCAGTGAAGTGATTGTTGAAGGATTCAGCAATACTGCTGGAGGAGGGTGGAATGGACGGCTGGGGGATATCAACCTTCACTGGGTGGAGGATAGTGTTAATAGTGGACCAGAATTGCTTAGGGTTGTGGTTGGTAGAGTTTTAGGGTGGATTTATAGAAGAGGGATTTGTCTAATTTTATATGCTTTTTGGCTTTATTGCACAGTTCAAGGAATGATTGCCTATCTGAGTTATTTTTTGTTAGTCGCCAGTGCTCCCAGGCCTTATCTCTGGATTTCATTAGGGGTCTGGTGGTCTTTTGTAACCATGGGGCATGCCTCGATCTAACTTTGGCATTTCTTACAGGAGCATGGGTGTTTAAGATGGAGAGGAAGGTACTGTTGAAGAAGTGGACAGCCTCATCTAGGTTGAGGTGTTTTAGTGGTGACCAGTTCATTTTTTTGCAGGGAGGAGATGAAGGAGTTGGAGTTGGAGTTGGACTTGTTCCGTATTTGCCTGTGGATAATGGGCTTGAGACTGCTTGTGTGGTGCCGAATTAGGAAAGTGGGGGAGTGGTCACTAAGACTGTCAGGTAAGCAGCCTGCTAGGTAAGAGTGAGGGGCTTTGTTGACTAGGATCCAGTCAAGTAAGGTATGATTGTTAGGGTTTTTGTTGATTCAGGTAGGGGATTGTATGAGTTGAGTGAACCCATGGAAATTAAGGTGAATGATTGGGAGATTGTTATTACAGGATAGCCAGTTGATGTTAAAGTCACTGAGAATGATGGTTTCCTGGGGTAGAGATAGAATAGCTCAGCTCAGGAGATTTTCTAGGGGTGTAATATTTTGCCCTGGTGGGAAATAGCATCCTATGATATTGATTGTTTTGTTTGGGTTTAGTTTGAGATTGGCATAAAGGATTTCTTCATTGTTGTGGTGATACAGCTGGAATATAACTAGTGTACACATAGAATAAGTCCATGATGACATGTTGGTCCACCTCAAATGGCAAGTAGAGTCAGGATGTCTCTATACATGCATGCATCAGTTGCTGTTCCCCAACTTAGATGGGTGCATGTTAATGTACACCCTTGTATGGGAACATAGCCTATATGGAGGGTGTGTTGAAGTGTTCATTCAACCTTATCAGGAAGATGTATGTGCTGAGTCATGCCATAAGTGATCTGTGATGTTGTCAAAGGCCATTGATTCCATGTGATAAGCATGGATGAAGGTAAGACATTGCATACTGCTTATTGTGATCTGTCCTAGGGTTTTGACACCATCCTCCATGCAGGTATCATTGAGAAACCCTCCTAACTGTGGATTAACCCTTATGTCAGTAGATGGGTAACTAATTCTCTAACCAGCAGAACACATACTGTGAAAGTTGGTGAATCAACCTGTATCAGTAGAGCTGTCATCACTAGCAAGCCCTAGGGATCTGTGTTTGGCCCATCACTATTTGGTCTCTATTTCTCGACAGTTCAGGCTAATGTATATGGCCTTTGGTTTACCATGTTTGCTGATTCTTGCATATTGGGTGCAATCATTGAGTCCAACAATGATGATATAGTATAGAAGGAGCTAACACATACAAATGAATGGTGACAAAGGCACACAATCTACAAATAAATGCAGAAATGTGTATTTTTCTATGCTGCCTATCTTAAAAGTGACCCATGCTAATCACAACATTGACAACAGTCCTACTATGCTGACACACAGTGATGCAAGCACTGGAAACACATGTAGGTAGCACTCTGAACTACGACCAAGTGTCCACATTGATATTGAAAGTCTATGTTGTGCACATCATAAGTCATGCCATCATATTCAGATCTTAGGATTTGATGACAGCACTGCAGTCAAAACAAAATGTGGCATAGCATTAAAAAATCAAATAAACCTCAAACAATCCTACAAAAGCAAGTGTGAAGGAGCCCCAGGTACAAGTTTTAACTACTGAGCACTTTTGTTCTTTTTTTCAACAGAACTTCATCAGAGTTAAAACCAAGTACACAAACCAAGTTTAAATGAAGTATCAAATAAATCACATGATCATCCCTAACCAATAAAATGCTTCTCTCTATTCCCTCTGTTCATCTTAAAGTTACAGTGTATAGAAAACCATGTTCAAAAAAAGTAACCATGCATTGACCACTCAGAAGTGTTACTGACACAACTCTGAATATAATTGTTCTAGAATGAAAACATATTTCAGTAGAATGAGAGAATATGACTACTTTTAACAACTTTAAACAACAGTATTTAGCACTTAAAGTCTTTGTGCCATTGATGTTTACTGTCTCATTGAGAACGGGGAACTTTTCTGTCCACAGTCTTATTTGCCAACAGGATTCATGGCATTCAAGTAGGATGTGGTAATTGCCAACAAACTCACATTGACAGCATCTAATATAAAAAATGGAATTTTTTTGAAATTAGTACACATTAGGGAGTGTTTGGCTAAGGAATTACTAGTGTCTTTTTCTTTGCAACCAAAGTGTGTTCATAAATTCTTCTTGAAAGCTTCCTCAGTTTTTCCAACATAAAAGTCTGGGGAGGAATCAGAAGATGCCAAATAAACCACTCCTTGTAAATCATAATTATATTTGTTTCTGACCCAAAGGCTTAAACTCAATTTTTAATTTCCAGTTTTTTGTATTAGATGCTGTCAGTATGAAAGAGTTTGTTAACACTGCCACTGCCCCCAAAAAAAGAAAAAAAAAGACAGAAAAGGAAAAAAATGGACAAGTAGTTGAAATGAGGAAAATTGAATTGATGACATACACACTAGAAAATGATAGTTCACATGAGATATGTCTACATAGATCTGGATTTGAACTCTTACTCCAATGAACCTTCAGGACACAGTTTGGGTGCCTTATCCCTCTTTGCTATACAAACACCTTTGCAGCAAGGAACTGAAATTATTCTTCACACAACCACCTGCAACATCATCTAGAGTAATAGAAAAACATACAACTGTTTTAGTACATTTATTATTTTTGGATGTAGTGATCACACAACCTGTTGTTTGTATATATATATATATATATATATATATATATATATATATATATATATATATATATGTCTTACCTCTCTGTGTTTGTTGGTCATTTTTTCAGTTATCTGACCAGTAATCTGAGACAAGCAGTCTGCATGCCATTCTATATAATTGACCTTAAAATGTGTGAGGATAGTAACTGGAAATGATAACCTCTGCAGTTGCCAACAAATGTAGGGCAGGTTGAATGTTAATGTACACAACCTGTGAATTGTGTTCTGCTTACTTACGTTTCCAACCTTACATCTAACACTTTGCATATCTAACCTGGCACACACACTGGATGTAAGGCAGCCTGCATTGCTGTTGTGTTTTCCTTATCCCAACCAGTAATCATTCACAGTTGCAATTTATTAAAAACAAACACCGAAGGAGTGCCTGCACTATGCTTACATCTCATACATGGATCCAAGTATTTGGGATTCAGCAATTCTAATCAGTTCACACCTCATTCGCATCTTCAGTGGGCTAACAGCCCTGAATCCATACCATATAAAGAGGCAAAAGTGTAGCCAGGCAAACTGATGGTGAGGAGACTTGTTTATGTGGAGAGGACTGAAAATTATCTATTTCTTTGGAATACATCTGCACAGCGGATTGCTGTACTTTAGATAGTATGCTTGCATTTTGTCAGCTACATATTGCATATGCTGGTACTTAAGAAAAATCTGAGCAAAGGCTTTTAGACTTTTATCTGTGTGCATTAGTTAGAAGTGTACTGATGCCATGGGCATGTTTGTCAAGCCATTTCACAGGTATACATGATTGTCAATTCTTGAAAAAGGAATGCTCTGTTATAAATATGTACAAATGTTTCACAGACAGTTCTTTTGATAGTGCTTTTAGCATTTCAAAGATTTTTTTTAACAAAATGTGTCAATTGCCTGTTAATTTGGGGGGAGCAAGGCTGAGTTACTGTTCTGACACAAACAAGGGTATGTTGCTATTGTTACTCTCCTTTTTTACATCCTGTCTGTATGTCACATCTCTAGAATGTTTCTCCAGTAGTGGGTAATACTGAGTGGCTACCATTTCTGTTTTATCTGGGAGCAGTTATTTTGTAGTTATATGATACTTATGTGCCTTATCCTTTTGTTGTCTTTTAGGACACCTAGAAGTATGACAACCAGGCATGTCAATCCTCAGAGGCCCCACTTCACCAATGCTGAGAATCAAGTCATAATGGATGCCTTTAGGCAGCTCAGTGCCTTCCTGCTTGAAAGCAGACTGGGAGATGTGGCAAACAGGATGCCAATTTGGTGCCAGTTTGTTGATGATGTGAATGCTGTAGGTGGTCACAACAGGTATGAACAGTTGCACCACAGAGCCACTGACATGATCACATCTGCAAGGAGGAGAGCAGCTGCAGTGGGGCATGACCAGATGGTTACCAGGAGATGGTCTTCTATGGAACCACCACTAACACCATATGAAGAGTTCCAGGTCAATGTCAGGGATCCAGACAAATCCCAGGAAAGCACAGTAAAGCATGTCCTGGATGTTGGTGCAGTACAACAGCTTAAGAGACAGCCAGCACATTCCAAGAGGAGCTTCCAGGTAGGCTTTGGTATCTCAGCAGTTGAATACTGTTGTATAATAAAACAATTGCAAACAACACGTTACTTCTGTGTCATATAAATTCCTTTTTGGTGGGGTGGAAGATCTCTGCAGTTATTAGCTTAAGTTGGAGTTGTCAGCCACATTCTTGTTGAAAGTGTAGTTAACAGACATATAATGGGGTAAAAGTATTACCCCTGTGTTACTATTAATTGAGATGTTCCCCTTACCTTTGGCTTAACTTCTTCCAGGACCATCTGGATTGCAGAGGAGAATCTCACCTGCAGACAATAGTCGAACATTTTTATGTCAGTACTGCTGAGCAATTTAAATAAATATTTTATTGTGTGCTGTTGATGTCAGGCCTGTTGTGCGTATTGCTGCACTGCCTGTAATAGTGGCACCAGTGTTAGTTTGTTAGCATATATTGGACTAGAGTAGTGTAGGTATTATTTTTTCATGTGTTTGCTGGTTTTTATCACAGGTATGAATAAAATTAAGAAAAACCGCCACAAACACGAAGAAAAATACTCTTTTAATGAGCGCTTTCGTCAGTAGATACACTTGACTTCATCAGATTACATAAAACATTGACATCACTTCTTTTTAAAAGCCAGGCACCACCACATGACCACAATTAATTTCCTCTGCAGGATTCAAATTGTATTGCAACACTGTTTCTCAGGCTGTATTTCCTCTACAGGATTCAGGTTGTATTGCAACACTGTTTTAAAACTAAACATTGAAATATATGTGAAACTTGATTAAGAAATAATAATAAAAAAATTGCAAGACAAAACAAACAACAATAGTGTTTGTTCTTCACAGTAACCCATACATATAAATAAATAAACATCAATCCAGCATACTGTTGATATACTAAGACAGTATAAAAAGATGTATTATAAACATACATTGATCACATTTTTCCCCTACTTTCCTTGTTTGCTTTGCAAGTTAAAACATTACAAAACTATCAAAGATAAAATTCAGCTCTCAGTTTTAAATAACTAGAGAGGGAAATGATATCATCCAACCCAGGGGGGTTGTTGGCATTAAATCTTAACTGCCACATACATTCTCTTTTTATCACAGGTAATAATGATGGTGGAATTGTGGGCTCTCTGCCACCTGAAGTCAGTATATCAGTAGATTCTGATGATGATAGTGGCCAAACTGAGACACAGTCAGGGGGTGCAAAGGTTGAATTTGACACTGAGGTTGACATATAGCCAGCCCCTGCAATGCCACTGGACACAGCCAGTAGGCCTATGCCTACCCATTCCAGTGACCCCTCACATATTGGGCAGTTGGAGGGCGAGGCCATTGATTATGGAAGTGTGATTACTGCAGCTTCAGTACCTGTTGAGTCTGGCCATAGCCAACATGTGGGTGATGTGCCAAGCAGGAGGGTTGATAGGGGTGCTCAGAGGAGATCTGCTGTCCCTCCTGTACCTGGTCCAGGTATCTCTTTTAATGCCACTCAATGCATGTTTAGGGCCATCATGGAGGCACAGGCATGTTCCCATAGGTGGTCCAGACAAATGCTCAGGGTTGTAGATGTGGCACAAGCTGACATGCATGACTGCCTCCAGTGTGTTGCCAATTCAATGGATCAAATGAGTGACACATTGAAACGAGGAGTGTCTGTAATGGAACAAGGGGTATCTGCTGTCATGGAACAAGCATTGTCTGTGATGGAACATCTGCTGGGAGGGGAACGGTATCCCCGTGGGCATAGGTCAGTCATATTATTTGCTGTTACCTAACATGTCTGTGCCTGATCATACTCCAGTAATGGCAGTACTTTCACTGCTCCAGCAATGAGTGTGCTCTCCACACCCAGACATGGCAGACCATGAGGTCATGGTCCTGGGCATCCCCATGAAGGGAGCTTGCCCAGTAGACATCAGTCACTTTCAGGTAGCAACAGTGCATCTGACCATGGGTGAGGATGTGCAAGTGCAACTCCTGATAGAGCCAGCTCTCGTGGTCGGGGATGACAACGATGAACTGCCACCTCTACCATGCATGGCTCACATCTATCTCACATACCAAGATGTAGAGCCACCAGAGAACTTGGCTGTGTTCATGCAGACACTCAAACATCAATTTCAGCTGGGGACCTCTACAGACACACACAATAGTTATATGGTTCAGATGTGCAGCTTAAAACTCATTCTGTCTCACTGGCAATTTGTTGGTTTAGACAACTGTCTGCCTGCTTCTGTTTCTTACTCACCCACACTCACCGACCTTTTGTGTAAGCTTAGGCCTCCTGCCCCCCTCCCCAAATAACACCCTGTGCAGGTGATGATAACTATGCCATATCCCTGTTTTCTATGTTTTGGATTCAGGGATATATAAGTGTTGCGTCTGACACTTGGGGTGCATGGCTGACTTAGTGATTAGTAATTTTTGGCGTTGAACTGGTAATTTTAACTTTGATTTACATTGGCTTTGGAAAGTTAGACAGTTGATGGTATTAAAATTTCCAAACTTTATTGTGAATGATCTTGTGATGATGCCAGAAACTGCAATGTGTATCATTATTTTTTAACTTCTCTCTTTAATCATTTTCCAGTAAAATGTATGGTGCTAAATTGAAGGCCTGCATCATCAGTATTTTTGCAAGGTATGACTGTGTGAATCTTTGATGCCTGAGGCCTACTATTTAATATTGGACACATATAAGTCACTTAATCTCTGCTGTCACGTTAAGATCATTTCTATAACAATCCCCCACCTTTTACTTGCTTATAGTACCAATTAATGAAATATAAGGATATGCCACTCATTCAAATTATTACACAAACACACAAGGTTCAAGACTTACCTTGTAAATGCAGCAGTTCACATGGTTTTGGTTCAGGGCTGACTGTGTCTGATGCAAGCAGTATACATCCAATACATGGGGAGGTAAAGGTTGTGTGAGTTGCCTAGCATTGATGTTACTATATGTATGTATGTAGGAGGAAGGTTTTCTGGCCCCGAGGTGGTGAGTGAGTGTTCTATGCATTGTCTCTTAGTCAATGCAAAGGCATACTGAGCATGCCTATGTCTGCCTACACCAACAGCAGCTGGCAGTTTCCCCTCTGACTCCTCATCTGCCTGTGGCTGTGGTGACCTTGGCTTTGGTGGTGGGATATGTGCCTCTTCACCTTGCTGATCCTGCTGAAGCTGTTTTCTCAGGATGATGTTGTGTAGCATGGCACATACAGTGAATATTTCAGTACATGTCCATGGATTATACTGCACGGCTCCCCCAGATGTACCTAGGCACCAGATACATAACTTCAGCAGCCAAAACACATGGTCTATGATATTTCTGGTTTGAGCGTGTGCCTCATTATGATGTTCTTCCATGGGTGTGTGTGCATTTCTGATGGGTGTCATCAGCCATGGTTCCAGTGCATAGCCTGCATTCCCCAGCAAATTACCCTGTGGGATATCCCTTCTAGCAGACATCTGGTACAGTTGGGAGCTGTGCCAGATATATGAATTGTGGTAACTGCCAGGATTGCCAGCACACATGTTCAAGATTATTCCTTTGGCAGTACACAAGACTTGGTAGTTGACAGAGTGATAGCTCTTTCTGCTTATGCAGAGCCTATCCTGTTCCCCAGGTGGTGCCTTAATTTCTATATGTGTGCAATCTATGGCACCCAGTACTTCAGAGTAGTGTACTATAGGGAAAAACTCCTGCATATGTCTGTCCCTCACCTCAGGACTATGGGGAAATATATGTGGTCACTGGCATGTTGTAGCATAGCATTCAGGAACTGATGGAAGATTATGGATGCTGATACCTGTGACATCTCCAGCATTTCCTCTGTTGGTCTCTGAAAAGTACCCATTGCTAAGATTCTAAGTGCTACACATATCTTTGACTCCACTGGGATGAGTTCTCTTTGGCTAGCTCTGGCTCTGAGTTGAGGACAGCGGAGGTCACAGAGTTCCTGTAATATGTCCCTATACACACTGTAGTGCTCTACAATTTCCACATCATGTAGGTTGTGAAAAGTTAAACAGGGCCTGAAAACCTCTCCTTCTTGGCGTAGGCCTATTGGCAGCAGCAGCAGCAGCAGCATTAACGTCAGCCCATAGTACATGCAAATGAATTAAAGCAGCAGCAGCCCCTAACATTCTTTGTGTGCAGACCCCTTTCCATGGCTGTATTCCAAAAGGTTTTGGAATTCACAGGAAAAAACAACACAGAGTCTATGTGGTTGCTTTATACCTTATTGAATAGTTCCACTGTGTTGGATTGGTTGATTAACATACAGTTCAGGTATTTGCCTTGTTTGCTTGGTGGTACTTGCCACTACATGGCACTTACTGAATCTAAAAATCTTTGCTGTTGTGTAGGGTTTATTGAATCCCCCTGAATGATACTCTTTATTTAGTAAAGTTCCATTCAATCAGCTAGTCTCAGGCAGTTTGGTTTTGTCATCTGCTAGCCTGAGCATATCAATAAAATGTAGGTAAGAGAGACATGGATTTGTGAAATGGAGGTAATGAAACCCTAACTATAACCTAGGTGTCCTGGGTTCAGTATGAAACCCTAACTATAACCTAGGTGTCCTGGGTTTAGTATGAAACCCTAACTATAACCTAGGTGTCCTGGGTTCAGTATGAAACCCTAACTATGACCTAGGTGTCCTTGGTCCAGTTATTGACTCAGACACAGTATGGGTCTGACAGAGTGGGAGATAAAGGACGAGACTGAGTCTGTTCACTACTCACAGAAGGGAGGGTTGGAGGCATGTATCCAGAAATTGGCATTCTGTTGACAATCCTTGATAAGTACAGTGATGGAGACAGGCATTTGTCTTTGAAGGGAGGCTACCTAGTATGGGTACTATCATTTGTGAAAGCAGGCAATACTCCCCTCTACTGCCCCAATGTACATCCACCACTTGTGAATTTGCTGGCATGTGCAGTAGGACTTTACCATAAGCATGACAGAAATCCCTTCATAGTTTCCTAGGTGACAGTTGTGCGGTGATTCTCTCTCTCTCTCTCTCTCTCTCTCTCCCGGTTGTGGAATGAATGAGCAGAGCTGAAGCAACAAGTCACAGGTTACATTGCTGTGAGATATACAACCCCCTTCCCCTTCTCCCCACAAAATAAAAGAGAAATTGAAGTAAAAAGTGGATGGAAAAGGGGTAAAAGACAGGTAGATAGAGGAGTGCAGTGAATGGGGGAAGCTGTGATTTAAAAACAATGATAACGTGTAGTTGAAAATATCAGTTGGAAGAGAAAATGGAAATGGGAGTAGGATGAGTAAAGTGGAATTAGTAAAGAAATAAGCATGGATAACAGCAATGAATATGGGCAAAAAGTGTCTACGGCCTAGAAAGGAAGATATGAGATGAATGAGGGAAAGTACAGTTGTAAAAGATTTTAATATAACATTATCTGCCTGCTTATCACTATTGCAGTATTCTTCACTTTTGGGATATCCTGCCAGGGATAGTCTAATGTCTGGTCAGTATGCTAAAGATTTTACTCCTTCCAGGTATCATGCATCAGCTGTATATCCTATGTAAAAGATGTAAGGTACATATGTGACATACAAATGCCTAATCCTCAGAACTGAAGTGCCCCAGGAAAACTGGAGTAGCCTCAGACAAAGCAATAACATGCACAACTAGGAAAGGAAGAAACTAGATAAGCATGGAAGAAGGACCCCTCGGCCAGAGGTAGGGCTACAGAAAATAATAGGGGACAGGACTGAGGGACAAAATACTGTGACACTGAGAAGTAGGACATCTGCTGTTATAAGATCATACACAACTGCGCTATGCCCTTCCTTATCAATGTTGCAGAATTAATTCTTCTTGGGAGAGTACAAAACCAACTGAAAAGTATAGTAGGAGAAAAGCAGAGAATAGCCCTCCACAAGCCCATGAAGACTGGCCCTGGCAAAATTCACTATGGCCCTGGAAATTATATCCAACTCTTAATGTTTGGTAAAAGTGTGAGCAGAAGACCAAGTAGCAGCTTCAAAGAAGGATTTAGTATCAAGACCCTTGAAAAATGTACCAGTACCTGCCCTGGCAGAATGAGCACGAACAGAAAAGAAAATCTGCTTACCATGAAAAGAATAACAAAAGGAAATGGCCTTAGAAATCAAGGAGGAGATGGTTTGCTTAGACATTGCAAAGCCTAATTTCCTGGCATGAAAGGAAATTAAAAGTTTCTCAGATTTTCTGATATGTTTGGTCTTATCCAAGTAATATCTGAGCTGTCTATGTAAATACAAGGTGTAGTACCCTCTCACTATAAGTATGTGGAGTAGGAAAAAGGAGGGAAGGTGAACCGAATGATTCAAGGGCAAATCATTAACCACCTTGGGCATAAAAGAAGGATGGGTATGAAGATAAACCCTGAAAAACCAAAAAAGGGAGGAACTGTCATGAGTGCTTGAAATTAAGAGACCCTATTGGTAGAAGTAATAGCCATCAACAATACTATCTTCCAAGTACAATTCTGCAGGGAAGAAGTAAAGGCAGGCTCAGAAGGGGACTGAGTCAATTTTTCAAGAACAAAAGGAAGGTCCCAAGAAGGAGGAATAGGCTTTTTGGAGGCTGATATGAAGAATGCTTTTTAGGAATTGTTTGACTTCAAAACTAGAAGCCAAAGGCGGACTCAGAGGGAGCCAGGCAAAAATGGACTTGTAACAGAGGGCCATTCTAAACCAGCATTGAACAACTCACACAAAAAAGAAAGGACCATAGGGACCACCACAGAAAAAGGATCCAGGTTATGCTTGAGACACCAAATGGAAAATCTATTCCATTTATCCAGATAGGATTTTTTATTAGTGTTTTTCTGGCCTCATGAAAACCTGAAGCAAATCCTCAGAACACTGGTGCCTGAATGGAATCAAAACCCTATCACCCAAAGTATCAGTTGAAATTTGGACCAGTGAGGGTGAATGAGAGATCCCTTGTCTTGTGTGAGAAGATCCATCCTGTGTGGTAACTTGTAATGATTGCCCATGGCCAAGTGAAATAGAAGAGGAAACCAGTGCTGCCTGGTTCAAAAAGAAGTCACCAGAACGATTTTGTGTGTATCCCATATGAACTTGTGCAGGATCCTGGGAAGTACAGGATGAGCAGAATAGGCATACAGAAACAATCCCTTCCAAAAAATGTGGCATCCTCATTCCAAGCCAGAGGACATGACACCCTGGAACAGAACTGTGAAAGTTCTCTGTTCAGAGGGGAGGCAAAAAGATGCACCTGAGGAAAATCCCACTGATGCACACTGTCCAGGAACACCTCCTTGTGAAGTATCCATAGGATTATAGGATCATAGAAGACTACTAGGCTAATGGCCCTAGAGCCGTTACAAGCCTAGCCAAGTTCCAACCCTTTTCCGTAGTGTCAATGTTTCAAACAGAGCTTAATCAACACTTACTGCCACTATCCAGGAGGGATGCTGGTGAGACTCCCAAGGTGAATTTACAGTTTTCCATACAATCATGCAAAGTACACTTAAATAGGGTCAACAAAGGGCTCTACTTCACTTGAAATAGAAGTTTGTTACAGAGGAGAGGTAACCTTTGGGAATTAATTTATCTCTTCAGAAAGTCTTGATGATGTCACATACTAGGTTAAGGTCCCTAAAGCGAGTGCATTGAGTACCATTTGACTTATGGATGTGCAACATTTCCATTAAAGCAGGATCTGAGAATGATTTAAAAGCAAGGCACTGATCTCCTCTGAGTAGTCTGTAAGACACAGAGTATAAACTCAGTGATTTCAGTCAGTCAACATATGACATGTGCCGAAGGCCTTGAATTTTCTTTGTAAGAAGCCTTTGAGGTCTGTCCAATTGCTGCAAGTGTCTGATAAGGTACATACCAAAGATAGCATTGTACTCTATTATTAGCCTGATGAGGGAAGAGTACAGGGGGTTATGACCTCTATATCTCTGGAAGCAATGACCTTACTTATGAGATGGGCAATGTAGAAAGGCTTTCTTACCACTGTAGAGACACGGTAATCAAAGAAAAGGTTCCTATCAACCTGTGTGCCCAAATCTCTCACCACAGATTGAGTGCTTAAGGTGTTGTTATTAATGTTGTAATCTGCATGGATGTCACTTGCCGAAGGGGATGATGATGCAGTTTTTTTTGCATTTAGTTTGAGCCCATGAATTTGACACCAATCATAAGATCTTCTTGTAGGATGCTGACATCACTTGAGGACTCTATGCCCACTCCTAGTTTGCAGTCATCTGCAAAGTTTGTCAGCCATAGACTTTTTGTTTTTGCCTGTACATCCAAGAAGTAGATTCCAAATAATAGTATCCCAGCACCGAACTCTGTGGAACACCACTGGTTACAGGTTTGCTGGAGGAGTTTGAGTCCCCTATTTTGAGTGTGTATGTTCTATCCATGAGCCAGTTTGCAACCCACCTGACAATATATGTGTTATTCCCCAACTGAGTGAGTTTATCAATAATGCCAGAGTATGGAATAGTGTCAAAGGCCTTAGCTAAGTCTAAGTAGGCCATATGCACATATTTACCTTCATCCAGAGCTTTGGTGACTGTCTCAAAGAAGTCCAATAAGTTCATTAGGCACAATCTCCCTTTAATGAAGCCAAACTGGGTTGGGTCAAGTGTTTGAAGGTCTTCTATATCTTTTTTGATAAGGTCCATGATGATTCTCTCCATGGCCTGGTAGCTAAGTATGGTCAGACTTATGGGTCTATAGTTCCCAGGGTCAGTGGATGCACCCCCTTTATGTAAAGGGATGACAGCAGCTGTTTTCCATTCCACAGGGACATAACCAATGTTTAGGCTGTGGTTGAAAAGAGTGCCCAGCGGTGCAGCTAATTCCTGTTTTCATCCATTAAGAATGCAGCCAAGAATGTTATTAGGTACCATAGAGGCTGTGTTTTTGGCTTTGGAAAGGGCATTTAAGACCTGCTTCTTAGAGATAACAGGTGGAGTACAGGTGGTAGGGATGCTTTGGGTATATGGGGCAGGGACAAAAGAGAGATGTTCTTACTGACCCTTTCTGCTAACAGATTGGCTATTTCCATGGATTCATTATATGTGGTGCCATTAACAACAAATTTTGTGCAAATCTGGATTTTTCCTTTAAGGTTACAGATGTTGCTAAAGAATGTCTTATGGTCAACCTATGCTAGGCAGGCTAGTTTGGATTTGTAGCTTGCGAGGATGTGTCCTGGATCTTCTGAAACAGTCTGCAACTAGATTGTGCTGTGAAGGGATATAAACTGCCTAAAGAACCAAGTGATGGTGGACTGCATAATCTCAAGCCTGAAGAGCCAGCCTTCTGAAAAGGTAAGATTTTGTACCCCCTTGCTTGTTGATGTACCACATGACTATGGTATTGTCTGTAAAAACCTTCAGAGAATCTGGTACCCAAAGGGAGTGAAAGGCCTTAAGAACAAGAATTAGAACCCATTCTCTTTGATGTTAGTCTGTCATCTGTTGATGGGACCAAAGACCCTGGATTTTCAGGTTGTTGGAGGAAATTTCACAGCCTTGATCGGAAGCATCTCTTTACAGCTCTTGAATAGGGAGAGCAACCTGAAAAGGCAGACCTAGATTAAGGGAAATCTGATGAATGTACCATCAAGTCTGAGACAGGGCAGGAGAGGGACAAGATATTCCATAGGGTGGCAACTGCCAAGCAGTCTTGAGATACCATTGATATTTCCTCAAGTGGCATTTTGCAAAAGTAACCATGGGGATGGTGACTGTCATGTATTCCAGGGCTTGAATAAAAACTCCCTTGAAGGAAGGAATGGAAGAGGAAGAAGAGACTGGAAATAAACAGACAAAGAGAAAGCCTCAGAAGGCAGGAGACAAGCCAGCATTGGGATGGTGGGACAGTCAACAAAGATTTTTTGAGACTGAGGGTGAACCCCATACTGTGCAGGAGAAGCATAGTGAAGTGTAGATTTTGAAGCAGGAGCTACTTAGGGGGTGCTTGAATTTGAAGGTCATCCAGATAAGGAAATATTTGAATTCTCTGAAGTCTGCAAAAGGCTACCACAGGGCCACACATTTGATAAATACCCTTGGAGATGTAGAAAGACCAAAAGGCAAAGCAGAGAACTGATAATGAAAAGAGGAAACAGAAAAAACATAAAAACTTCCCAAAGAGATGGTGCATAGGAATATAGAGGTAAGTGTCCTTCAAATCGAGAGATACCAGAAAAGTATGGTGAAGCAAAAGAGGGAAACATGTCTGAAGAGGCAACATCCTGAAGGATAGAATCTTGAGAAAGGTATTGAGAAAGGATAGGTCTAGGATGAGTCTCCACAACCCCTCCTTCTTGGGAACCAGAAACATTCTGGAATGAAAACCCATTCCCTGATGAAACGAGAACAGGTTAGATGGTTCCTGGTTCCACCAGATCTTGAAGAACAAAAGGAAAATGAGGCAGCTGGCAAGGAGGAGGCTGAGAAAGGCCAGAAAATGGAGGAAGGGACTTCCAAGCCATAAAATAACTATGCTGGATGATGGGGAGAACCCAGGAATTTGCCTGAGGGACAGAGGAATCCAGCCAAAGGGAAGAGGAGTTTGGATGCCAGATAGAGAGATTTGTCAGAAGAAGATTTTTAACCTTTAGAATTCTGAGTTTTTTGTCTGAGAATATCCACTTCCACTTGATAACCCTCACATGTCTAGCAGGTTGTCTAGGCTAGTTATAGACAAAGTAAGATTTTAATGGACAGTCCCTCTGGATCTTGGGTACAAGGGAAATAAACATTTGTTTCAGGTCTTGCATAACCTTGCTCTTGTCCTGCAGGGTTTTTAAACAATTCTGCAGCAGCAGTAGCAGTGCCAAAAAGATTCTTGTTTTCTAAGGGAGAATCTAAGAGTTTGGCCTTAATATCCTCAGGTAAAGCCTGAAGGCACAACCAAGAATATCCCCTCATGACAGATCCAGATGCAGCTGTCCTTGAAGAGGCACATACCTCTCAACTGTCCAAATTTTCACAGAATGTCCACATTTTTGCCTCAAAATTTCAGTCTGTTCCTCCAGATCACTGGGATGATGTGATATGACATACATTTGAGTTTCAGGCTCCATATCCTTTATAAAATGAATTTTAACATAAACTCTGTTATTCTGGCTACTTTCTAAGTTTATAAGAGCAATATTTAAAAGCTGTCCCTATTTTTGGACCTTTGTACCCCCTTTAATTCAGACTTTGTACAGATTTCTTGGGCTAAGAAGTTGAGAGTTATGAAGAGGCATCTGCTGTATCATATCTGCATTGGTGAACTACCTGAGAGGCAGAACTCAGAAAAGAAAGAGCAGAAGTCTTACAGTCTGAATAAGGCATATCAATCACCCCCCCACACACACACAAACACACACACCAGCTGTGAGAGAAGAGGAAGAGTCAGGATATATATAGTCGTGTGGGTCTGATATTTAATGGCCCTAAAAGACAAAGAAGCAGAAGTATACATTTTTCCCATACTATTCCAGAGCACAACTGTCCTTGTCAGAAGGTAAATGTTTGGAGGAGAAAAACAGATTGGATGGCTTATCTGTGGACATGGAAACAACAGCAGGATCAGATAAAGGATTTGTTCACAAGTGATTATGATCCTCATGAATTTTATAAAATCTGTCTGGCTTCTTATGGGCTGGAGTTGAGAGTCTGGAGCCCAAGAAGCTGTAATAAAAGTGTCTAAAATGGCAGCTAAGGCAAGAAGGACAGCAGAAGGTCTGGATAAACCCATTTGCAAGAGTTCATAATATCTCTTTTTGAACCTCTGAAACCTGGGAACAGTCCTACTTTGTTCCATCATACAGACCTATGTATCTCCAAAAGAATGTTTCAAAATGAGAATCAGAGGACAAGTAATCTTCTTCATCAGACCCCAAGGCTAAAGGAGAGTGGATTTGGAAGGAATATGTTAAGGATTCTTCACCAGTGTCCAACTCTTCAACAGAAGAATAAGACTCCCTAGGTCCCTTAGGTGGGGTGGAAGGTCAGGGAGCAGAAGCAGGGACAAACTACTCTTGTGGGGATTTCAGGACCATATAAGCATTAAATATCCCCTAAGTAAAGTCCTGCCACTCTTTGTGAGGATCCTTAGACACAGTAGCCATATGTTTGGTTTTCTGTTTTTTTTAAAGGAACATCAGCTTTAAAAATGAATCAAGGGTACCAGAACTTGTTAGAGATTTGGGGTGCATGGCTAGGCTTAAAAAGGCCCTTGTGGTTGTTTGGTGAACACCTATGAACCTATCAAAAAATCTAGGAGGTTCAGACCCCTGCCAAGATTCAATGAGGGTACCAGGCATCTCTTCCCTAACTAAAATTTGGGGAATCTCCCTAGGCACTTCAGATATAATGAGCTGTGGTTCCTCTTTAACATCTCTACCAGATGTGTGCACAGCCTCAGAGGCCATCCAAATAGGCAGCTCTGTGTAAGCCTTTAACTGAGTTGAGATTATAAGGAACTGGTGTCGGCACTGGATGGTTCTCGGGTTCTTCATCCAACCCGAGGGAGATGTCTGGTAGAGGCTGGACAGCAGTAGGTTCAGTACCTGCTTTTTTTAGCTTTTTTCTTAAGTGGTGGCTAAACTTCAGGGTGGGCAGATTCAGACTTGGTACCCTGAGTCAAAATGTTCAGATGTTGGTGTTTCAAATAAATAGAGAGTGATGATAGCTGCAGAGTCTTAGGAACAAACGTCTGATAAATATCATACTGAGTATGATTGTGTGTGGCACCCAAACAAAAAGGCACTTCCTGTGTCGGTCCTTATGGGGAACCTTCTTCCCATACTCACATTTTCCCTTCCTAGATGACATGAAAACAAACTACAAGGAGGAAAAAAGAAAGGAAGGAACCCCAACAGAGCACTTATCCTTAGAAGGCAAGATGAACAAGCTAGATGAATGACATACAAGCTGAATTCAGAGGAAGCATTCGAACTGGCAGCAAACAAGTTCTGAGGATTTGCCATCCTTAGGTCACATATTTACCTTGCACCTTAACACAGGACAAACATCTGATATGCAACATCTGGAAGGTGTAAAGGCTTTGTTATACTGGTCATTTGTTCAGATATCTGCAGAATATCTCAAGACTGAAGAATACTACAATGATAAGGAAAGATATCAAGCAGGTACACCAGGCATAGACAAGGTCTTGGGAGCACAGTAAACAGAAATGTTAGACAAGAAAGACAGATTACAGTGATGTTCAAGTGCTTTTCAGTGAAATCTAATTAAACTTTTTCAGGGACTACCAAATACTTTCATAAGTTACTCTGAGGTGGTCCATCCTTACAATGATTTACATTCATTAAGGGGTGTAGGAACAACTCTGCCGGAAGAGAGTTGTGCACAAAACGTTTTCAGGATTGCTAATGTATTTTATTGATTTTTTGGGGGGGGGGGGCTTACCTGACTGGATATCACTGATAACTGGGTTAACTGGATAAGCCGTGTCTGTGTAAGTAGTTTAAATACAGTGGAGGCAGAAAACCTGTCAGCAAGCTCAGGAGGGGCTATAGATGATAAAAGGAATATAGTTTATGTTTCATCAGTTTTAAATAAACTGATTCAATTTGTCTTGTTCTATGCCGACAAATGGGATGAAAGCAAAGGAAGTGAGTGAAATTGGGGCAAGTCCCCCCTCCCCCCAACCACCACATGCAGTGTTTGTATTCCTTGCATTTATTTTAAATATTATAACCTACTTTGTCATTACACAACTTTAGGGGAAGTTTATGCTTTGTCTATCAGTCCAGTTCAATGGAATGGGCAAGATGAGTAGCGATTGCTAAAACCTGCATGAAAATACAGTTTACTGGAGTTGCTCAGCATTTGGCAGCTTTAGCCAGAGGTCTGGAGTGCATCTGATCTGAAATCCAAGGCATCCACTGCAAGCAACTAAATAAGCATTTTTTAAGCCTGTATTGCACTTTGAGAACTCTAACCAAATTGCTGTTTCATTTTTTCTGTTTTGCTGTTGAGATAACTTTTATTCTGCCCTTTGCATTTTTCAGTATTGCCTTACATAGCATAGACTAGATTCAGACTTGTTGAATCTAGACTGATATCACTAGGGCACTAAAACCAGCCAGTTTACATTAAGAGGGCCACCCTGCACCCTTGTGGCAGAAGTGTGTAGCTCAGGACCTATTTGAGTTGGGGATTGCTGGAGAAAAGCTTCGTGTGGGGCTTTCCCATTGGCAGTTTGTCTTAAAACTGTTTAATTCTGCTTGTATTTAAGCCTTGCATCTGCACATAGTTGCACACTGGGCAACAGGCATTAGTGGTGCCCTGTGTAGATGCAAATGCCTGGAAACAATTTTTATCCCTAAACATCTGTCAGTAGAACCCTCCCAAGCTTCCCTGCTGCACCACAGGCAACTCAACTGAGGACAGAGCAGCATTGTCACAGTTTTTCATAATCTTCAATAGAATAAGCCCCCTTGTTAATCCTAGAGCCAAAGCTGATCTAACTTGCCCACTCCCTAATAGTACTTATGGTTTTAACCTGCGACAATGGATATTCAGTTTCCCACCATTTCTATGGCCAGCCAGATTGACATGGGCAACCTGAGGCACTGTAATATTTGCTTCATGTATACTGACAACCATTTACTCCTAAAACAAATACAGTATGTGAGAAATGTGATTATACCATGAAACTGGAATCAATCCTCTAATGTAACAAGAAACAGGACATCAAACAGGTTGTCAGCACACATACCTCTCCTCTCACCCAAGATAAGGTCATGACACATAAACCTATATGCACGGAGGTACTCACTAAAAGCCTACCAAAAAGACCAGAGAACTCCAAAGTACAGACCACTTGCACATACCAGAATACAAATAAAATCCATTACACATAACAACACACATACCAGTGTTTCAGCAAATAAGCCCCGAAGGCAAAACACCTCAAGACCAAATGTATTGGTCATAGGCCACTCGATAGTGACACACACAGATGTCTCCTTCACCAGGTTGGACAAGGAGAGTTACGGTCAGCTGCTTGTCGGGTGCCAGGGTCCATCAAATCATGCATGCGCTCAAGTCACTCAGCAACAAGTTCCATTATGACTCTGTCATAGGACATGTTGAGGTGAATGACTTTAGATGGCCCTCTCTGGACTATTTGAAGATAGACATGACTGAACTCTCAGATTATGTGTCCCAGGCAAGTATGACCCTAGCCATAAGCAGTGTTCTACCTTCACCCAGGATGATACCACAATATAGACAAAAAATGATAGACTTCAACAATTGGCTTAGCTTCTGGTGTCAATCCAGGGGGATCCAGTAGCTGTCAGCCTGGGACAACATGGTCAACAGACATGCTGCTTTGCCAGAGGTGGTCTGCACCTGTCTCCTCTTGACTTTTGGATACTGGCAAAGACTCTTACCTCCTCCATTGTGCCTTTTTTAGGCACTGTCAAAAACACAACATTTCTGATGCAACAAAACCCTCTCAAGACAAACTCAAGGTTATGCTGCTTAATGCTATGAACCTAAACAGGAAACTGCACTCCCTGGAAGTACTTATCTCTCTGGAAGATGCTGTTATCTGTGCAGTCACAGAGATACAGTCCAGGGCTGCGGAAAGCACCCCAGCCATGCAAGGCTACAATGCCTTCCACACATTCAAACCTTAAAATGAGAACAAGTGTGAAAGGACTAAAGGCAGAGGTGTATCCATCTTCATTAAAGCTAAGTACACCTCGAGACTGGTTAAACAGTATGACTCTCTTGCACTACTGTAGGTTCAAATAGCTGTAGGCAAAGTACCCTTCCACATCATAGCTAAATATAGGTCCCCCACAATGAGCCAACAGAAACATACCTCCTACCTGTACCTGCTGGAGTCACTCACCATACAGCAAAACACCTTGGTCATAGGAGATTT
Organism: Protopterus annectens; assembly: GCF_019279795.1. NCBI lineage: Eukaryota > Metazoa > Chordata > Ceratodontiformes > Protopteridae > Protopterus > Protopterus annectens. The sequence goes on along the minus strand of NC_056733.1, from coordinate 432,105,287 downwards.
CAACTATCCTTCCATTGATTGAGCAACATACACAAGCCCAAACATGGCCACCCAAAGGTTCTTGGACTTTGTCAATACAAATGCACTGGTAGAGATAGTCTGCACCCCCACAGGGGGTTCAAATGCCCTAGATTTAGTGCTCACCAACATGGGGGTTCACTACACTCCCCAGTGTGGTACCCTCCCTGGTAAGGTCAGACCATATATCAGTCTCATTCAAAGTAACAGTCGGACCTACAGGAGCAATAAATCTAAAACATTTTTACAAAGCTAACTACATCATACTGAGCGATAGTATAAAGTTTCAAACCCTACTACACACTCTAGGGACCTAAACCTTGTCACCACAATAAACAGAACATGCTGGAGGGATAGACTCCTATCTCAGAGACTTCCCATACTCTGGAACAAACTAACTATCTATATCAAACAAAGTTACTCATTAGCACTCTTCAAGAAAAATCTTGATGACTGGATGGGAGATAGGTGGCTCTGTTTAACAGGGGCACAGGAAAATAATTTTCTTGGGTGGCAAAAGCCAGGGTACCATTTGACTAGGCTTATATAGGCCCTAGGCCAAATAGCCTAGTACCTACCTATGAACCTATGAGCTTATGAACCCTGGTAGACCCCTGGAATAGACTATAAAACAGAATGAAGAAATTACTGTCTAGAAGTATGTGAGAGGATGCACAACAGAGAAAAAAAACCTTCATTAGTCTCAAATAGCAAATCAGGGAACTATCCAAGTTTTCAAAAGCTAAATATGAGACCAAAATAGCCACCCAAACAAAGGATAACCACAAATAATTTTTTATTTATGTCCAAAATCTTAAGGGGAAACACTCAACAATGTGTTGTCTGTAGATAGCACTACCTGTACTCAGCCAGAAGAAATAGCAAACCTGCCGACCAATAAATTCAGCTCAAATTTCACCTCCTCATCACCTCCCATGAAATACCCCCTACCATTCCTCTGCTTGTTATCACAAAAGAACAGGTAATCACTTTACTCCCTAAAGCTAAAAACACGGCATCAATAGGAAGTGATGGAATCCCAGGATGCCTATTAAATAGCTTGAAACATGACCTAGCAGACCCACTTGGATTTCTATTTAACCACAGTCTCCAAACAGGCTTTGTCCCAGTACAGTGGAGGACAGCAACAGTCATCCATCTGCACAAGGGGGACTATCAATTCATCCAGGAAACTAATGACTCATAAGCCCAGCTAGCCTCATATGCAAGGCTATGGAAAGGATAATCATGAACCTGATTAACAACAATATAGAACATCTTCAGACCCTAGACCCAACCCAGTTTGGTTTCATGAAGGGCAGGTCCTGCCTGCTCAAGGTGGTGGAATTCTTTGAGAAGATCACCAAGGTCATGGATAAGGGCAAGATAGTGCATACCACATACCCCGTCTTGGCCAAGACATTTGACATAATACCCCACTTGGGTATTATAGGAAAACTCACAAAATTGGACATAAACCTCTATGCCACCAGATGGATAGCCAAATGGCACATAGGACACATGTTGTTAGAGTAGGGGTATCCATATCCAGCAAGATTCCATTCACCAGTGGAGCACCACAGGGCTCAGTCCTGGGCCCTGTCCTGTTTAGAGTATACTTTTCAGGTGTCATGACAAATGTAAATAGCCTTTGGCTCACCAAGTTTGCAGATGACTGCAAGTTTAAGGCAATTATTAATCATTAACTCCCCAAATTATGTTGATATCCTACAGAAAGGTGTGACACAGACTAATGATTTGCCATGGCCTCAAACTAAGTGCAAAGAAGTGTCAAATAATACCCTTTGGGAAATCAAATACCCCTGTGAATTACAATGTTGATAGCACCCCTCCCCCACCAAGAGCACACATAAGAGTGAGAGATCTGTGTACTCAGAGAGATGGTAATCTGAACTTTGACCACCATTTATCCATGGTGGTGGGGAAATCCTTCTTTTGGCTCAGCTTATAAATAAAGGTATGGTATCCAGATCAAGGGATGTCATAGTACCACTGTACTTACCCCTCATCAGACCAGTAATTGAATACAATGCACCCTTTAGTATATATCTCACCAGGCACATGCAACAGTTTGAGCATCCTCAGAGGTTTCTCACCAAAACATACAGCGTTTAACCAACATGTCATATGTGGACCGATTAAAAGCTTTATTACTGTATTAACCTTCCTACCAATTATTGAGGTATGATCTGTGCCTGACCTACAAGACAGTCTCTGACCCTGCCCTGATAGAAATCCACATATTTGTAAAACTAATTGCAAGAGGGTTACCCACTTTAAAGATCTAAACCTAATCTCTGACATGAATAGATCATGCTGGTGAGACAGAGATGTTTCCCAGAGATTGCCCCTCCTATGGAATAGGTGTCATGTTCACATGAAGCAGAGTCCTTCCTTGACCATCTTCAAGTGCAATCTGGACCAATGAATGAGAACGTCCATGTCACTTATAGACAGAGGCAGTATGTAAAAATTGTCAAAACCTCACTTCCTGACCTTTGTTATTTTTCCCCTAGGGATAGTAAATTGGGTAAAAGCTGGACAAAACTGTGTAGGTTTGTAAGGATATTTGCTATGATCCTATGAAGGACTTGGTCATCAAGGCCATTAGATGAGATAATGTAGAAAAGATGAATCAGATGGCTATGATCATGCTACTAAGGGTGATGCTAGGGAGGATATTTCATGAAGTATGCAAGGCAGTCAAAGCAGGATGGGGATGCCCTTTTGTCATGGAGTACATCGCTGCATATGACTCATTGGTGAGGATAGTGAAGGATGCTGAATTACGGGATATAGAATTAGCTGAAATGTATGGAAAATGGGCCATTTACTGGCATTCTCAGAACTACTGCCTTTGCACAGTTATAAAAGGAATTAGATATGCTGGCTCAGGAAATGGACAAGGGAGCAGAAATATGAGTTGGTTAGAGACAGGATGAATCAGTGATGTAGGGATAATGTCTGCTATACAGAACCCCATCAGTCTGAAAGAAACAACTCCAGTAAAGCCTTTACCTGACAGACTAATTTGGTTGGCTGTACCTTTAAGCTTAGTTTGAACAGGCAAGGAGATGGATGGAAGTGGAGACTGAAGAAGCAAAGTAAGGGGTGGCAAGAACAAAGGATGAAATCAAAGTATTACTAGTGAAAATGAAGACTGATTAAGGTGAATCATGGCGTGACTATTCTGCAGTATTATAATATGAGCCTGGGGCAGAAGGAGAGGACTAGGAACATATTTAGATGAGCGGTACATTTGCATACATTGATTAGTTGAAGTAGGAGCACTCAAAATACGGAGCACAGTATCATCTGAATGCATGGTGTAGAGAAAAAATAGAAATTATAAGATCAGGTTAGCAATCTGCATAAAATGCATGAGGATTGATATCAGGGAAGAAGGTTATGGGCAGTTGGTGAGGACTCAGTTGAGATGAATGACATGGTATTGGGTAAAGAGATAAGGAAGGGGAGGGATGCTCAACAGATACTTTGTGCCTGCTTCTGATACACAGAAGATAGCTATCTATTACCAAAACAGAATAAAAGTGCAGCGATGGGAAGGACACAGACTGATTGTATGAGACCTGAAGCTAACAGAATTAGAGGAGAAAATCCCCAGATGCATTTCAGAATACAAAAATGAGAGAATGAGAGTTCTAAATCAAGAACAGTTCATCTGGCTCACAGAGGACTACTCTAGGAATAACCAGATCCCAAAACTGTACTTAGCAAGACTGAAGTAGTGAGAGAACAAAAGGCGAAGGCATCACCAGCAAATGGTGACCATGTTGAATGCAATTTGTTTGGGAGTGCAGACAAAGTATGTATGAGACTGATGGTGGGTGAAGTACAAGGAAATGGCAAATGCTATTGGCAGTGAATAGGCTATGCCAATTAAATATGAAGGGTGCATAGGAATGGAAGGAAGGTCACAGGGTAGAATGTGCTGAGAAAATGGGCAAGAAGAAAAGAAGAAAACCTTTAAGAAAAAAGAATGAAACCAGGGAGACAATAGATAAGAACAATACTTCCCAAGGCAATGGAAACTGAGAGATGTGAGAGAAAAAACTACAATGCAGAGATATTAAGAATAGAATGGTGAGGGATATTACAAAAGCTAAGGCTAGACATTAAATGGAACTTGAAGGAGGGTAACTAAGAAAGGGGATAGTGTTTCAGATATACAGCAAAAGTGGAAAATGGTGCAGTAGCTGTAAAAATATGATCAGTGAAGGCAGGACATAGCAGAAGATAGAGACAAAGCTGAGGTACATACCTTTCAAATTCCTAGTGCAAGAAAGCTGGACAAAGCCTGACAAAATGGGGGAACAAGGGCCCAAAAATAGGGACAGATTTTAAATATTGCTCTTATAAACTTAAAAATTTGCTAGAGTAACATGATTTATTTTAACATGCATTTTCTGAAAGATTTGAAGTCTGAAACTCAAATGTATGTCATTATTTAGTGACTTCAATCCTCAGATCATCCCAGTGATTTGCTAGAAAACCATAAATATTATGAGGAATAGAACAAAAATATAAGGCAAAAATCTGGACGTTCTGCAAAAATCTGTACAGTTGAGAGGTATGCTGAGGTACAATAACTTCCTTGCCTCCATCTTTATAAACTTTTTTGTTTTCTTACTGTGTGCGTGTGTATGTGTGTGGATAGATGACTGTGACTGTGTGTTGGGTGTTATGTGTGTGTGTTTGTGTGAGTGTGCATGTATATGTGCACGTGTGTGTGTGTGTGTGTGTGTGTGTGTGTGTGTGTGTGTGTGTGTGTGTGTGTGTGTGTGTGTGTGGATAAGTGACTGTGACTGTGTGTGTTGGGTATTTATGTGTGTGTGTTTGTGTGTGTGCATGTATACGTGCACGTGTGGGTGTGTGTATGTATATGTGTGTGTGTGTGTGTGTGTGTGTGTGTGTGTGTACGGTATTTGCAGCCTAATACACATTAATTATATCTTGATGGACAAGGGACAAGGTCAATAGAAATATTAGGATTTGCTGTGCATGGGACTTTAGGAATAAAAGGAAGTATGAAAATATTTTCTAGGTTGAAAATAGTATCAAATTAGGGTAAGCTAAAGAGTACAGCTTTATGTGACTCCTGGTGTGCAACCACACTCCTTTATTATGGAGCATCTGTCTAATTCTGAATGATAGTTGGAGCCATAAATCTGAGTTCTCTAATGAGAGTGTTGAGTCATGAGAGTGGTTCTTTGTGTTTGAGATTTGAAGTAGGAGACAGATCTTTGATTGCAGGGTAGGAGTTAAACTGTACACACAGTAATGGATGGATGGCAGGGCATCTGTGCAGATTATTGAGGAGGTGGAAGAGGAGGGTGAGGTTTTTTTAGTGGTAATGATCTAAGACAGTGCTGAATTGAAGCTACTGCCTTTCTTTAACAATAAAAGTGACAAATGTGCTAGTAAAGTTGGTGGCAAAATCCAGTTGTGGCTACAAACTCATTCTAGTTTTGTTGTACATGTCCATGTCATATTAATGAAAAATCAAGATGTTTAGAGCATGCTAGACTATAAAAATGCCTTTCCAGTTGTAAAATCCTTTGCTAAGCACAGTCTGTTGAGTATCTGCAGATGTGGAGAATAAGAGGTGTGAGCAAATAACGATTTGCAGGATACAAGTCTAGACTGGTTTGGAATTAGATATGGCATCATGAGATGGTTTGTTTGCATAAGTAGCTTTTAAACCAGACTATAGAGTATTTTGTTAAATTTCACTGCTCTAGATGAATTAGATTAATTAATCAAAATAATATATAAAAGAATAGTTTGAGAACATGTTTGATGTCTGAGGAAGTCAAGTCACTGACTTGACGAAAAGCGCTTACGTTTATTGTTGAATAAATTGGTTTGTTTTTAGCCACCTGCCTGCAGCACTTTTATTTCTTTTAGAAGAGTATATAGTGGTGGTATTATCTTCTTGGAAAAAATAAAGAATATCCTCTGGTTTCAGTCGATGCCTTGTAGTCCACCCAAACCTTCTAAGAAAGAAAATGACAATGAAACTGTGACATGATAAAAATAGCTTCATTGTGTTATGATTGCTGTATAATGAAAAGTATATTGAATTTAAAGCATTCGGAATTCATACTAGTAAAATAAGTATAAGAAAAAATTATAAACTCAGGGTATTCAGTGTTTTTTTTTTTTATGGTTTCTCAAATCTATGCAGCTAAATGTGAATCTGTTTTTGAACCTTCCCACACCATTGCTATATCTGAAATGTGCACAGAAGATAGATAGCAAACACTGAACGTATTCACTGTGTTACTGCTGATGATGTCTTGACATTTAGTTTACTCAGTAAAGCTGTCATAGTGTGTGTGTGTGTGTGTGTGTGTGTGTGTGTGTGTGTGTGTGTGTGTGTGTGTGTGTGTGTGTGTGTGTGTGTGTGTGTGTGTGTGTGTGTGTGTGTGTGTGTGTGTGTATGGAAGCACAGCCAATGTATGTGGGTACATTGTTAGTCAAATCAGTAATAGCAAGGCAGCCTGTAGCATACTCCCTTTCAAGAAAAGCTGCATGTCAGCATTTATCCTTCTGCAGTTATACTGAACTGGAAAAAAGAAGAGAACAAAGGAAAACGAACAAAACAAATAAGAAGAGCAACTTAACTATGTCTGTTAGATCATAAGCCATCGACTAACATATTACTTAAGCTCATTCATGCATAACAGAGCCAGAGAAATACTGGCATTGGTACAAATTAATAAGGCTAAAATCAGAAGTTACAGTAATCAAACGCCTTGATGCAAGAACTAAAGAAAGGCCCTTCAAGTGTGGGTTACAGAGGGTAGCATAATCAGATTACTTAACTACAGACAGGAAGGAAATAGAGATGATGTAGGCTAAATGCCAAATCCCCTCAGCCTTACAAGAGCCAATCTCATATCTCACTAGCACGTTGCAAGTAGACTGAGGGAGGTTACAACAGTGGTTACTTGAAGTGATCAAGGAGAAGCAGTGTATTGCTAGTGATGCTGTTTGAAGTGCCAATGTTAAGAATTACCTAAATTGACTCTCTTTCACATGTAATTGTGTGACTCCAGTGGATGTTTATAGTAGTTGATGGGTGTGGGGTGCAGTCGCCCATGCCACCTAGGGCAGACTTAACAAGATCCCATGGAAAACACAGGGGCCATTCACAAAGGGGAAGTGCACAAACAAGTTACAACCTGCTCACCTGTTCACAGGACATCAAATGCAGATGGAAAGAGTATTTCCAGCAGCTTCTTAATGAAGAAAACCCCAGAGAAGCTTTATTGCTTATGATACAGCCTACAATGAAAGAAGAAAAGGACCCCATCCTAGAAGAAGTAAGAACAGCACCAAAGTAAATTAAGTTAGGAAAACCAGGAGGCTCAGAGGAGGTCACACCAGATATGATCATGATGTTGAGTGAGAAAAGAGAGAAATGGTATATATATATAAGTAGTAGAAGTGCTGAAACTATTGCTATTTGCAAAAACACTTGCTTTTTTTCCTTTCAATCATATGAATGTTTGATGGACTAGGGTAACGATTTTGGTTTATATAAGGGCATTGTCACTAAATGAGAATACAGATACAGATGTATAGTTGCAGTTCACACTGTCAAATGCTTCGTTTGCTGACAAAGTGTACTGCTGACATTATTTTCAAAAACACTGTGGATGGATTTAATGAATGAAACTAATGAATGAAGCTACAAACAAATGCAATCTGAGGGTCATGCTGCTCAATGCTAGAAGTCTAAATCTCAAAATGCACTCACTCGAAGCACTCTTTAAAATGGAGAACATCAACATTTGTGCTGTAACGAGACCTGGTTCAAAGCAGCAGAAAGCACCCCTGCACTACCAGGCTATAACTCATTCCACACCTTTTGGCCCCTGAATTTGAACCGAAGCTCCAAAGGCAGTGGTGTTTCCACATTCATAAAGGATGTGCACACCTCCAGACTGGTAGCCAAACATAATGCATCAGAAATACTTCAGGTGCAGCTAACATTGGGTAAGACATTAATTCAGGTCATAACCTGCTATAGGTCCCCAACCATGTCCCAAGACTCACACTCCACGTTCCTAAGCACCCTGGAGAATATTAGGTCCAACCTAACACTCTCACACTGGACAACTTCAACTAGCCCTCCATTAACTGGGAAAACTACTCATGTACCGATACACTTACCCAACGTTTCCTGGAATTCATTAATTCCAATGCCCTGGACCAACTCATTCTTACCCGCACTAGAGGTAGTAACATCCTTGACCTGGTCATTACTAACATGGGTGACCATTGCTCTACACCAATAGTCAACTCCTCCCTGGTTAGATCTGACCACAAACTAATCACCTTGAAAATCCACATCCCTCCCACCCCCCTCCATTGCAAAGGTAACCACCATGAAAAACATATCCAAAGCTAACTTTGGGCTCTTAAAAGCAGAGGTGGCTAATTTCATGCACCCATGCAAATGGAGAACAGTTGCATGACTGCTGAATCATAAACCAATGCACTATAGGAACACATACACAAATGCATTGGTCTTGCCATACCCAATAGAACCAAGATGCTCTCCTTCAAAAAAAGGAAGCCAATCTGGTGGTCCCCTGCTGTAAACAACCTCTACAACAGAAGGAAGAAACTGATGCAGAATAAGGTGAAGTCCCAAGACTGGAAAAAAACCCTTATCATCCTCAACAAAAAGTTGAGACCATCATCAAATCCTCCAAAGCTAGCTATGAAAACAGAATTGCAACAGACAGTAAAGAGAATGACATGGGCTTCTATATTTAAGTAAAGAATCTCCATGGCAATACCCAGATTTGCTCTGAGCTGCTGCACAATGGTACCTCATATACTGAGCCAACAGATATTGCCAATATACTGGCCAACAGATTCAGTGCCAACTTTATCACCCCCAAAGGACCAATCACAATACCAGTAGATTGTCAGGCACCCAGTATTACTGTTGCACAGGATAAAACAGCAATGTCCAAGGCCAAGAATATAGCTTCTGTGGGACCTGACAATATCCTGACTGTATTCTACATGAACTACCGTGAACTGGCACCACACCTGTGTGCTCTGTTCAATCACTACCTCACCTCAGGCTTTGCCCCTACCGAATGGTGCACTGCTACAGTCATCTCTCTCCACAAAGGAGGAGCAACTACAGACCCTGGGAACTATTGCCCCATTAGCCTAAGTCTGATATGCAAAGCTGTGGAATGCTTCATTATGGACCTAATAAACAAGGATATAGGAAATTTCCAAACTCTGGATCCCACACAGTTTGGTTTTGTAAAGGGTAGATCATGCCTGCTCAACCTGGTTGACTTCTTTGAGTCAGTCACCAGAGCTGTGGATGAAGGCAAGGTGGTTCATACAGCCTACCTTGATCTGGCCAAGGCCTTTGATATCATTCCCAACTCAAGAATCATAGAAACATTCACTAAGCTAGGCATCAACCCCTATATCACTAGGTGGGTTGCAAACTGGCTCACTTATAGAACCCACATGTGAAAGTAGCTGACTCCAAGTCAGACTGCTGACCAGTCATGAGTGGAGTCCCACAGCGTTAGGTCCTGGGTGCTCTCCTGTTTGGTATCTACTTCTCTGAAGTTCAGGCCAACATGAAGGGACTCTGGCTGACAAATTTCACAGATGATTGCAAGTTGGGAGCTATTATTAACTCCCCAAGTGATGTTGACATCCTGCAGAAAGGCCTCACTGAGACTAATGACTGGTGTCAGAACCATGGCCTTAAGCTCAATGCCAAAAAATGTGTCATCATCCTCTTTGGGAAAAACTCAGTTCCCATGAATTACCATATCGATGGTAGTCCACTGAACACAGTAGGCGTTATAAGAGATCTGGGAACACAGGTTGACAGCAACCTCTCCTTTGACCACCACATTGCCACTGTGGTCAGAAAGTCCTTCTATGTGACACATCTCATTACTAAGGGTTTTACATCCAGGAAGAAAGAGGTCATTGTCTCCCTTTACTTTTCCTTCATTAGGCCAGTCATCGAGTATAATGCCTCATTTGGCATGTACCTCACTAGACACCTGCAACAACCTGAAAGGCCGCAAAAGTACCTCACAAAGATGATCCTAGGCCTTAAACACTTGTCCTATATGGACAGACTCAAAAAACTCCAACTATTCTCTGTCTCATATCGCTTACTTAGAGGCAATCTCTGCTTGACTTACAAATCCATGTCTGACCCAGCTCTGTTAGAAATGCTACATCTAAAGAAATCCCAATCCCTCCACACCACATGATCCAGAGACCTCAACCTCATTACCACAATCAACAGAACATGCTGGCGAGACAGGTTCATAACCCAGAGACTGCTCATGCTATGGAACAAATTTCCCATACATGTCAAACAGAGCACCTCACTGGCTCTCTTCAAGAGAAATCTTGATGAGTGGATAGGAATAAGAAAATTCACCCCAGGGATTACTCCAGTGGCTCTACTTGACAGAGGCACTGGGAACTAATGTCGGGTGGCATGATGCCATGGTAATCCTATGGGCTAGGCTTGTAAAGGCTCCAGGGCCATTAGTCTAGTACACACCTATGAACCTATAAACCTGTGAACAATTTCAAAATGTTACGTGTTATATAGGGGATGTGGTTTGGGTTTTGTTAAGTGACTGTGTGTGTGGTAACACCAAAAACTTTGGGATATACTTAAGGTTATGACATTAGCGGTGGGAGTCTATATGTGACTATTTGTAGTTAGGCTTAGAGTAAGGGCTAGATAAGGGGAGAGTTTTGGTGTTGTACATGTGTGTTAGTGTCTTGTGTGTTGATACTGTTAGGGAAAGGATGTTTGCAAGGTAATATATAGTTTTGGACTTAGGGGTAGGGTTAGGGGTGGCACATACATAAGAATAAGGTAGAACAATGAGGGGACTTAGTCCCTGTGTGTATCATGCATGCTAGCCCTAACCCTGATTCTAACCCCAGTCCTACACATTACCTTATGAAAAGCACTGTCTGAACAGCAATAGCTTTAGGGAAACAGTATTATTTATTTATTTATTGACATTTGATTACCAGGAAAGTCCAACTGCGTAGAAGTATATTTTCAGATGAGGCCCAGGGAGAAAAGCTCCAAATTATTACAAACCATTTTAACAACAATAATTTTACAATCTTCAAAAATAAAACTGATACAAGTTATATAACAATCATTTAATATTTATTTAATATTTATAGAAAATTTAGATAGTTTGTAGAAAAAATTAAAGGTAAATTAGTCTAATACAAACAGGAATTGCAATATTAAGTGAGGGAAGAACAGACGTTATATTTAGACAGACAGTCAGGGAAGAGAATTTGTTAGAAGTAAGGGAGTAAGTAAACAGAGTAAATCAATATAGGGTCCCTTTAAAATAAAACGACATGAACAAAAATCACATTTATACATCCACTTACAGTGTCTGCTGTTATCAGGAGTACCTTTATATGGGGAGTCAAATTGTAAACATTTTTTAAACAGGCAGTTTTTTATATACAAAATTGGGTCTAGCACCTACAACTTGTATGAATTCACTATTTCCACATAAGATGTTCCAATTTCTTGTAATAATGGACCTGATGTTAAATGGATCAACAGACATATCCAAAATACAAGAAGTACCAAAAGTATTTGTGTTAGTATTGTTAGAACTTGAATTATTAACACCTGTGACTCCAAGTGGCCTATTTGTAATAGTAGTAAAACCATTTTTCAAAATCAATAGAAAATCAGTAGCCCTTCTTGTTCTAATTTCATTAGCTAGTTTGCCAAGTAAATCTGAGGAGTAACCTCTAAACAAAAACATATTCTGTATAAAGCTGACTTCTAATTCAAAATCAGCTTCTTCAGAAATCATTAGTGAAGCACGAATAAACTGACCCTTCGGTATATTATTTTTCATAAAAACTGAATGGTTGCTCAAATAATGCAAATAACTGTTAACAAAAGTCTCCTTTCTATGTATTCCACTTGTGAAACAATTATTAGAAGTATCTTAAGTCAGGGCAACATCCAAAAAGTGCACTGATAGCCCAGGACTCCCCAATACGAAATTTAAAAAAATCACTGGAATTATTAATACTATCACAAAATGAATGAACCTGGTCTATGCCACCTTTCAAAATAAAAAACAAATCATCCACATATCTGCCATAAAAAACTACATGATATCGCTCCATAATAGGTCTGAGAACACTATGCTCCCACCACCCAAGAATTAGATTGGCGTAAGCCGGGGCCGCAGCGGACCCCATAGCTACCCCTCTTAGCTGCTTGTAAGTTTTTTTGTTAAATAGAAAATAACTTTTATTAAGCACTAGTTCTATTAGGGTGCATAAAACAAATATGCCGTCAGAATGAAGGTGGGCGGAATTTCCCAAGAACTGTCTAACAAAATCAACCCCTTGACCATGGGGGATACTCGTAAACAATGACTGGACATCCACTGTAAACAAAATGTTCTTCTTAGAATCAAAAGAATATACAGAATTGAAAGTCCTAATCAAATCCAAAAAATGCCATGAGTACTTAATAAATTAACCTAATTTTTGGACTAGTGGATTTAACATATAATCAACTACTAAAGAAATACCTTCTGTGACTAAATTAGGTGAAGATACTATGGGTCTAAATGGGGGGGGGTCAACATTTTTGTGAATTTTGCGGATATCAAACATGGTCCCCAAAAGTGGATGTTCAACTAACATAAAGTCATACATATCATTAATAATATACCCATTGACCCACAGATCATATAAAATAAAATGTATATAGCGATACGCCTTAAAAACCAGCTGTTGACTAACTTATGAATATTCAGTCTCAATACTTAGCATATTTTCCATAGAGTTGACATATTTGTCTTGTTCAAGAATTACCAGCCCCCCTCACGTATCGGCTGTCATAAACCGAAGGTGGCTTAAAGACCTCAGTTTAGGTGAGGGGCTGTCAAAAAAAATGGTATTAATGACTCAGTGAATATTAAATGTTTTCTGAAGAATAGAAGACTGAAGATTTTAAAATGAACTGTCTATGTTATGTTATTAGATGTGTGCCTTTTAATGACTGTATTCCTTTTGCTAGTGCACTTTAAGGAATTGACTGTTTTATTAGGTAATTATTTTGATTTGATATATAAGGTGATGCTGCTGTGTGCATTTTATATCATTCTAAAGACGTCTTTTGAGACGAAAGCGATATTAAACTGTGTTTTTCGCTGTTTGATGGTGATTTCCTTCATTGTTTGGTCAGACTGGTGGTTTGGTTTTTATTATTTTCAATGGTTGTATTATCAAGAGAGAGAACTTTATATTTTGTTTTTTCATGAGAGAAGGATTTGAGGAAAAAAGTAGTAGTTTGGTGTTTTTTGGGTTGAGCACAAGTTGCGCATTACAAAGTCATGTTTTAGTGGCTGTTAAAGCTCCCTGAGTAATTGTTTTGAGATGTACCATGTTGTCTGATGTATAAACAAGAGTGAAATCATCTGCATATTGTATTAGAGTGGCCTGTTGTGTGGATGTATAGAGGGTGCTGGTGAAAGTGTTAAAGAGGAAGGGACCACGGATAGAGCCTTGTGGTACACCGGTGGTGACTGTGAGGTAAAGAGAAAGCGCTGAGTGTCATTTTACTGACTGATACCTATTGGACAGGTACATTTTGAATCACAGAAGGGTGGACTGAGAGAGATCTAGTGAGGACATCTGAAGTAGAAGTTTGCTGTGACAAACTGTGATGAAAGCATTTATACAAGTCTAGAAATAAGGAAGAGACTAGTTTACCATTATCTCTAGCTTTATTGACAGTATCTATATATATATGTTAGAAGGGCAGTACTAGTACTGTGGGAAGGATGGAAGCCATGTTGTTTAGGAGATAGCAGTACTTCCTGCAGGAGATAGTCTAGCAATGGTTTTGAATGCATTTTTCAAGTATTTTGGTGAGGGGTGATAAGATTGCTATAGGTCTAAAGTTATTAATGTCTGTTGAATTTCCTCCTTTGTACAGAGGGACGATGTGTAACATTTTCCAGAGAAAGGGAATGTGGGATTCCTGGATTGCACTATTTATAAGGATTGAGACAGGAAAGGCAATGCTATTGGCTGCTATTTTTAGGTACTCGCTTGGAATGTCACCAGCTGAAGAAGAGCATGGTTTAAGTTTATTTAAGAGTAGTTTTATATAGGATGCGGGCACAGAAATTAAGGTAAAAGTGGGTGTGGTGATATGCGGCTGTTGGGCAAGGTTGGGATTAAATGTTGAGGATTCCTTGGTTAGAGATGCTATATTATCTATAAAATAAGAGGAGAACTGTATTGCAGTTTTAAGTGGAAGTTATGAGGAGAGGGGTCTGGGTTGAATTTTTGACCAGGATCTAAGATTTCTTTAATAAATATCCAAAATGTTTTAAGGTTCTGCTTAGTATTATTATAAAAGTTATTATAGTATAGTTTTCTATCTTAATTCATTTGCATTTTAGTATGATTGTAAAGCATTCTAAAGTTTGTAAGATATTGAGTTGTTTCATATTTTTGTTATTCTTTCCATGCTTTTTTTCTATCCTGCAGTAGCATTCTAGTCTTTTTTGACAGCCAGATTGCATTATTTGTTTTTAGTCTCTTCCTTGTAGGAGGTGCCAGGCTATTTAGGCTATTTAGAAAAGTATTGAATTAATTTATAGCATCGTCTAAGGGGAGGATTTTTAGGAAGTTCCAGTTAATAGATGATAGTGTAATAAAGAACATTTCTGGGTTAAACTTGGAAAGTTTGGGTGGTGTTTTAGAAATATCCTGTTTAACTGGATGTCTGAGATGTCATGTCTTATAGATTGGGAGATGATCACCAGTATGCCCAATTATTACTTTTTTGACACTTTAGAAATTGCATTTGTTTTCATATTTTGATCAGTTTAGTCTTGCCAGTCTATTTGTCAGTTGAAAAGGGTTTTGACTTGCAGAAGTTGGCATGGAAATGTAAATTTTTCTGTTAGTCTATGGTTGATACTACATTAGGAGATAGCGAGAGCATGAGAAAGAGGAGAACAGAAGAACCTGAGCACCTGCTATTCTACCAACACAGCCACAAATGTCTGTTATACAACAGCAAAATCCAATTAATCTCTCTTGGAAGTTATATTATAACTTCATAGGTACTTAATAGGCTAATGACTATGAGGATCTTCAGAAGCCCAGCCATGCATCTTCAATAAGTTTTTATTACCAGTATTTTAGGTTTGATTAACCCAGAGACCATTGTAACATTGGTACAAGAAAACCAGGGGAAAACAGACATTTACCTGTTACCCCCACCTATAACAGTCAGGAGTGCCAACATAGGAGTGAACTTTTGTAGAGTAAGGGCTGTACTTTGCTTTACATGGAAAGAAAGATGATATCAGAGAAGTGGTATTCTTTGTCTGACATTTATATCCCTCCAGTAAGTTCTATTTAAGACACAGAAGAGATTCAGATCTCTTCAGTGGTGGGTGTTTCTGCCACTACTGGACTTGAAGAAATGTACTATATCTAAAAGTATGGGGTCAGTAGAGGCTCTATAGGTGAGGCAAAGATTGCCCATCATTAGCCTGCAAGATATAAAAAAAAGCAACATGGCTTTGTGATGATCAGTGTAGCTTTTTTATTTCGGCTATTGAGTTTCATAGTGAGAAAGCACTGTGCTTACTTCAGTTGTGCCAGATGTCAGGACAGGCACATACCGAAAGGGACATTATGCTCAGTGATCAGCTTAATGATACTCAATGATCAGCCTAATAGTGCAATTAATGCAATATACAGAATAATGATCACTTCTCTCGACCTGTATGCAGTACGCTGACTAATAATCTGTACAATGAAACAGGACTTCATTAAATGGATACATGGTCATCAAATGACAGCTCATTGTCTATATGGGTTCCCAGGTCTGTCACTAATGGGTCAGTTTTCAGGGATGTGCTGCTATTGTGATAGTTGCAGATGATGTTGTACTTGCTAAAGGATACAGTTATACATTTTATGATGTTTAGTTTTAAGCAGTGGTTTTGACACCAGCTGCTTGTTTTGGAAAAGGCCTTCCAGGAGGATCTTGGTGTCTTCTGGAGAATTTATGATAGCACCAAGTTTGAAGTCATCTGCACATTTGGTCAGCTATAAGCCCTTAACATTAGCTTTGAGCTCAAAGAAGTAGATTCCAAACAGGAGTGGGTCAAGGACCAAACCCTTGGGTAAATCACAAATGATAGGTCTTTTGGAGGAGGTGGCTCTGCCCTCTTTAACTTCTTGGGTTCTATTTGTCCATCCTTACTTATTTTGAGCTTTAGATCCACAACGTCACCCCAAAAACAAAATGGAGTCTTGCAAGATGAATCCATCATGAGAAGCTGATTGAACTAACCAACCACACAGAAGTTGAGAAGTATGCATCTTAACCCTCAACCCCACAACTTAAATATGTTAGCTCCATGGCTGTGCATTTGTAGGGACAAAGAAATGACCCTGCAAGAGTAAACACAATAACTGTATGAAATGAGAACTTAGACACAAGTCACTTCAAGATGAAGCCTGCAAGGAAAAGATAATACTGAGAAAACTGGATCAGAGTACAAAATTTGATGAGCTAGTGGTCAATGACATAGGATAACCTTCAAAAGTATCACTTTTATTTCACTTCAAAAAAGATTCACTTAAGAATAAAGTCTTCTCCTCTCTTGTCTCAGACAGTATCACTTCATCCTACATTTATATGAGAACTTGCAACTATTGCTGCATTTTATATATTCTTTTTTTTCATTATCTTACATGTTAATGGACAGTCCTTATCTGCTAATTCATCATATTTTTATTACCTACCATCTCCGCATCACTGCTGCCCACAACAACTTACTGGGTGTTCTGCACTATAAATCTGCCTTATTGGAATTTTCTCTTGATGTGATCTGAAGCTAGGGATGAGAAGTGAGCTGAGAATGGGTTATCATCCCTTCAACAATACTGGACTTTTTTTGTTTAGCCCTAATTTCATTTGTCACAGCATCATGCCAAACATGTCTTCATTATGTCAGCTGCAGAGCATGCACATTCTCATGCATGCTATCCTGGTACCTTAGCTGCAGTGCAGAGTGCTGTTTATTACTGCATGCTCAGGCATGGCTTACTTTGGTAGGCAGCAGTGATGCAGAGGTAAAAGGCTGACACTACTCTTATGAAAGCACTAGGGGTCAGTTATAAGATTAGGTAGAGTAAAGATAGCTTATGAATGACAGAGAAAGAAGGAATTGAGAGAGAGTCGTCACCTACTTCAAAATTGGTATCAAATATGAGGATATAGAGGATGGCTACAACCTTTGGAAAGTAAGATATCATTGAGTGTCAGAACCAATACTAAGGTAGAAGAACAAGAAAAGCTGATACATCAATGCAGTATACGCATGAGGAATGGAGGATAGGAACTTTGGGAGAAAATCAAGTAGTTGGCTATGAGAAAACTGAGGGAATTGAACCTGTCAAGAGCAAAATGGAAAATCTCACACTGCAGAGTGGAGAGGGAGTTGAGAGAAAATCAAGGCTTCTACTGCGGGACTATACCAGATAGTATAGAAAACTTGACGACAGTTATGAAGGTGGGGATGTATGAGATGTCTAGATTAAGGTGTCATTAGCCAAAAATGCTCTCATTTTTCATTTGGCTGAAGTTAAAGATGCCAAGAAAGGTGACGATATGGAACTTCAGAGAGGTCAATTATTCTGAGCTGGTGAGAGATAGGAAAACATGGGTTAATGGACTAGAAATAACCTGAGGAGATGAAAATGCTATGGGAACAGGTTAAGAATTAAATAAGGAAAAATGTTTAAGGAGCACACAAAAGAAGCAAAGGAGGAAATGGTGAATATGGCCGCACAGAAATATAAGGCTAGCAATTAAAAGTGAAATACAGGACAAGAGAGCTGCTGGGGTGGAAGCATGGTAAAAAGACACAAGTAGTAGCACAGCAAAGGAGTACTACACAGGTGGTGAGCACAGGAAAAGCACAAATTAAAAGAGAGCTGGCAGATGGAATCAAGAAGGGGAACAAAATTATTCCTTTTGGTATCACTCAGAAAGGAGGAGGCTAGACATGGCCTAGTAGAGTAAAGATGGTGGGAGACAGGCCATGAAATACAGTAAATAAGCAAAGGTATAACATTAAAATGTAATCATTCTAAAAGGGAACTAAGGTAAAGCACAGAGAACAGTCAACACACAACAGAACAGAGAGAGAGAAAGTGAAAAGAGACCTGCTGTGATACAGAAGGACAAGATACAGTGACCAAATAGGTGACCCATCACAGATCATCTGGCTAGTATATTCCTTACATCCTCTAATAAAGTTTAATAGATCACTAACCAGTGCAGAATTTCCTATATACTACAAAATGGTAGGAATGGCACCTTTGCAAGGGAGCAGGATAAATCTGGGGAAACATGGGGCAATTAGTCAAATAGTGGTGGTAGGAAAAGACCCGGCTTAAATAATAAGGGAAAGGATTGTGCTTTTCTATAGGACAGTTAACTTTTTTGGCCACTGAGGCACTTTCTAAAAATAAACTGATCCAGTTTTGTGATGGGGCTATGGAACAGCTTGACAGTAGAGTATCAAAAGACATACCCCCGGATTCACGAATCCTCTGTGTAAGACTAAAGAAGTCTTACTCAGAGGTTGCAGTTGAACGGTATGACGTCAGCATGCAATGAATATTCATGAGGGCACGCTGACTCTACCCCAAGTCTAACACGGACCATGCAGGCAAGCAGGGGGTGTGTCCGACTGCCGAGCAATGTAAAGGTCCACACCCCTGCAAGTGTGGTAAATGCAAAATGTCAACACACAAGAGCGAGTCCGCTCAAATGTTCTTGTACCCAACACCACACTCCCTGACATTGTAAACCCCCAGCACAGTTATAAAAAGTGAAACCTTATTTTTTTTTTTTCTAATTCCCGATATAGCTGCCCATATTTGCGCGTGTGTGCGCGGGTGTGCCCATCACTTATCTGCAGTTAACAATCTCGACATGGAAGAGCATAATAAGGAATGTGTATGCAAATTATGCAAAATACTAATAGCGTAGTGGTAGAGCGTTCGCACAAAGAGGAGGCATTCACGGTTCAAGTCCCACCACTTCCGTTCCTATTTTATGTTCAAAATCAGTATATGAAATAATCCCTGACATATATGATACAACCTTTACTAAAAAGAATTGAAATGGCCATGTATCAGTGAACAAAATGTATATTTATAAAGGAACCTGACATATAATTGCCCGCAGGTAAGCAATGCTTTACCCAGCGGAATATAGTTGCCGGCAGTTAAGCATCACTTTACCCAGCGCAATATAGTTGCCCGTAGTTAAGCAGCACTTTACCCAGCACAATGTAGTTGCCCATAGTTAAGCAGCGTTTTACCCAGCGCAATATAGTTGCCCATAGCTAAGCAGCGCTTTACCCAGCGCAATAGGTTTGCACGGAGCTGCGCACCACACTAACCAGCGCACCATAGGGCATGCATGGAGCCACGTAGAGCAAAGTTGACTAAACACAGCCACACCCCCTAGCCTGTCTGGACAGTAGTAAAATAAAAAGGAATGACAAGGTTTGAATCCGGGACACTGTGCACCATAATCAAAGTACTGAACCACTAAGCCATGACAGCTTAGGATAAACATCCACTGTTAACATACATATACTTATAAATGGTAGATTAACCATTGCTAAGCAGGTCTGCAGTCAGCTGAGAATTTTCAAAAATGGCCAATCACAAAAAAGTGCGGGAAATGCAGCATATTTAAGCTCCATAGGAGGGAATACTCACCATAACTGATTGTAGCTCCCATCTGCAGTTAGAATGGCTGGTGCTGGAGATGGTACTTGCTTTCGAGCACAACGCTGGGGCATCGAGGAGTCAAACTACATGGTTTGGCTCCTTGTCCACCATCATGAGTCAAGACTCCTGCAGGGCCAGTTCCAAGGGATGGAGTATAAAGCAGAGGCTTGGAACCGGTTAGCTCATGATCTCACCAGTGCCACAGGCGTCCCTCGGACTGGTGAGCAGGTCCATCACCACCATGCAGACCTGAAGAGATGGAAGCAGGACCTACTGAACCAATGGATACAGGAGGCCCGTGACATGCAAGATGCCCCACTACTGAGTAGGTAGCCATGGAATGCAGTATGTAAGACATGCTAATTTAGTCTATATAATGGATAGGTGTGTCTCAATATCCCTTCCTTTACTTCACAGCTGCAGGTGTCTGTGCTGCAAATCAGCAAGCCTATGCAGATAGGCTGTTAAGGCTGTGCCACCAGGCAGGTTAGCAATTATTCTGCATGTATTTTATATAAAATAGGTGAAAGAGCCTGAAAAAAAGAGTTGTAGCCCAATAATAAAGCCATAAAATGCCCTGAATAATTCCTCTGCATGTACTGTTATATAAAATAAGTCAGAGAGCCAGAAAAAGAGTGTAGTAACCCATTAATAAAGGTAAAATAAGTCCGGAATAATATCTCTGCATGTACTGTCATATAAAATAAGTGAGCGAGCATGAAAAAGAGTATTGTAACCTATTAATAAAGGTATAATATTTCTTGAATAAGTCTTCCGTATGCACTGTAATATCAAATAAAGGAGAGAGCCTGTAGAAAAGTGTGTAATGTAATTAATAAAGGTATAATACTTGGAGTGTGTCTGTGTCACTTACTTTGAAATGTTCTTGTACCCTTGCATTATATAAATAGTACTGTTGTATTAAGTGCTGTCAACCCACAGTTGGGCAGTCCCATATAAAGTGGATGAAGGAAGTGCCAGTAGCTGTAAAGCATATATACAGTCCTCAACAGTTGGTTAATGGCTGGCATGCATAGGTAAATCTGGCACACGAGTAGCTTGTTAATGTGTTCCCCAGAAATGTGAGTGCGCTACATGAAATGTAGGGTTCTGTAGAAATTTAACTGAAAATGTCACGTGAACACATCCAGATATGTAGATATATAAATATAAATAAAATATATAACTATGTAGCAGTAACATCTGCATCTTACACAGTTAGTATGTCAGATATAGGTCAGGTATATAATGAACTAGCCAAACCCATTACACAACGTAATGCATGTTGCCTAGTGTAATAATACATGTAGGGGATATACACCTGCAGTCAATAGGAATGTAGTGTAGACTAAAAGTACTTATAAGATGTTAATGGAGGTTTCTTTTTACACCCTACTGTATGTGCATAAACAATGCAATTCCATACCTCAATGCATATGTATAATCTCAAAACATTTGTTGGGACATATGTCCTATTGTTCTATAAATATCTGCATTTACTTTGATGCATGTGCCCTGTTCAAACACCACAATCTTGGTGGCCTGTTGCCACCAATCATCCCTGCATGCTGTTGTAATGTCCACTATCGTTCAATATATGCATGTGTTATGCTTGCTGTTCAACTGTTAGAACCCTGGTGTGCTGGGTTAATGGGAATATTACTGCATGCTGTTACAACTAATTTGGAATGCTGTTGTCTATGTTGTAATTAAACACACCTAATCACAGAATGTATGGGAAGGCCGGTCCCAGCGGACCCACCTGTCCCTCCTCAGCTGGCGATTGCACCTGGCACCAGCAGGTCCAGTGCCCAGCCTGGGCTCCCCTCCTCCATTGGTCCTGGGCCACCTTCGGGTGGAAGCGATGCAGGGGATGGGGCTCATCCCCCCATGCAAGCGTGGGCGGAGAAGGACCACCTGTCACCCTCCGAAGGGTCTGGGTTGTGGTGCGTAGAGAGATCCAGCGCTCAGTCGCTGATCCCCTACGCCAGCTCAAAGCAAGAGTGACGTGACTCACGGGTGAGCCTGCCCCTCCTACGCAGCCCCCAGCACAGCCACCCTCGGGGCTGTGAAGGTGCAGTGGTGACTGCCCATGGGTGGGGATCTCAGTTCCACTGTTACCATCTGTGGGCTTGCGATTTCCAAACATCCGTCCCCGTCAATTGTGTTCACCCACCCCTTGTGTCATACTCCACCCCATGTATGCGTCTTGTTTATCTTGTCTTTTTACCTCCCCAACCTACATCCCCAAATATACCTACTTTCTCTACCTCACATTCCACTCTCACCTGAAAAAAAAAAGAAAAAAAAGGGCAATCTGTTCCCACAAAAAAATTACGCCCCATACATAGCTGCCCATTTCTCACACATGTCCGCTGGACATGTAAACTGATAATTATATTTGGCAGTACAACATACTTTGTTGTCCTCACCCCTCTCTCAGGGGTGGAAGGTTTCAAATTTCACTCCAAATATCTAACATATGCACAGCTGTTGCTGGTAAAGAAATGGGTAGCTATGGACCTTCCCTACACCCATCCTGCACATCCCGAGCTGGTTTCCCTACTGTCTTTCCTGCTTTGTGCCCCCTTTTTCACCACATTCCTATCTCCCCATTTTCTTTTCTTTCAAAGAAATTAGTATGGGGGTTAGCGTGAGTAAACACTTTTAAGCAGTAGTTAGCAGGTTTGAGCGAGTGTGCGCATGTGTGCGCTTAGCTAAGCATCGCTAAGCATCACGCAAACTCACGCAAACCCACTTACAACTGCTTAAAAGTGCCTTAGTCACTCTGTATGTCAGGGCCCTTGTTGTGCTCAGCAGCAAAATAAAACACCTCTGTCAGTCTCGAACCCCAGACCTTAGACACACTAGACTGCATGAAGTACCACTAAGCCACAGCAGGTATACAATAACTTGGTGCTGAAATAAATATATCATGCAATACAATGAGTGAATGTAAAGGAAAAATAGGAAGGCCATAACACAAAGCTTGTTCTGTGGATCTTTACCAGCAATTGTTGTGGAATTGCATTATATGACTGTGATAAGAGAAGCAGCCAGTCTAGCAGCAAATAATGTTATAGAGGCACTTTACAACCTCCACACAATATCATAGCAGGAAAAACACTGGCATATCTGATTAGGGCAGAGGCCATACTTCCTAACTGTGACTACTTTTCAGGGATGTCCCTGATTGTGAAGCATATTTTAGCTGTGTCCCTCTGAATCCCTCTGAAAAGTACTGACATTAGTCAGAATGGTGGGGTATTACACAATGAATAATGACAATAATAACAGTAGACACCGCATGTACTTCATAAAAGGTGTACCAATCCAGATGCACTGCTTCACTCAAGTCTACACTTACTGTCTCTATTATTTGGAAGGTGTACGTCACTTTTAACTACCTATCCCTGACTCCATGCAAATATGTATATGAGTGTTTCATAGGCCTAGCAGAAGCACAAACACACAGGCATATCAGCTTTTTTGCTGTTACACACTCTGCAAATAGCTTTGGGAGGACTTCCACAAGCATACCCTTATGTAGGAGTACAACACAGAAATACCAATGGATGTAGACATGTACTGGTAGCAAATGACTGTAACAATGCCATTGTACCAGTGCTGAAAACACCTGTGGGTTGCACAGACAAAGAATAACAGGCTTACATCTGGCTACCATCTGGATAGGTTCACAGTTGGGAACTATGCAGACAGACCACTTGCTTTGATAAACTAACAGGTACACGCCAATCCTTTAAGTCCAGTAAGATGACACTCACACAATAATACATAATGCTCTCTGTATGTCTGCATCCACCCACCCCAAATTTTAAATATACGTGTGTGTTTAGGGTCTACCAAGGATGTAGGTAGGCATACTCAGTATTGGAATTGTCCAGTTTTCCTGAGAATCCTGTGCTAATGTCAGCAATAAAAAACACAAATCCTGCAGAAGTGAGTACATCAATATGCACAGTATAACAGCTCACAAACAGTTCATGTGCCAAAAGAATACTTCTCAATAACTACTTTTGTATGGCAGTTAATTATATAAGTAGAAAAGAAACTACATACTCACATATATCTTATGTAAGCATTTATAGGGGTGAGTTAAACTCTACACTGATAGCTCTGTACTGGAAGTGGCAACAGTCAGGTCTGAGTACAACATGTATATCACTGTCTACACCTCTAGCTTCAGATATAAGAAGTATACCAACCTTCTGACGTAAACAACAGTGTCCACAGCAAACAAGCATGGGTCCCACTCTGGAAATCTGAAAGGGCTATGCCTACATAACTTATCAATTTATGGCATTGGGTTGCTATGACAGTGAGTACTGCAATTACCACACAGCAGGCTGTATGCACTTACCAAATGCTGGGCACCAATTGGTGCAGAGGGCATCACATGCACATGTGCAGATACCTATAAAAGCAGACTGTACATGCTATCCCCACATGCAATCATTACATTGCACTTGTTATAGCACCTGTAAACCTGGAGAGGAGTAAAAAAAAATTATTACTTAATAATACAAAAATTTAATTAGGTAAAACAAATTTACTGAATTACTAACCAAAAATATTAATTAAGTAAAAAAAAAATAACTTAATTAATAACCAAAGAAAATTAAGTAAAAGCAAACCTTACTTAATTAATACAAAAAAAATTGTCAAAACATACACAGACGGACCTGAAAGTGACAAACAGGTATGTAACAGATATGTGGTTACCGGCAAGTAGTAGATGTTTATGAAGAGTACTGTAAATACATTGAAACATGCATATGTGGCAGCAGTAGGTATGTATGCACTGATGCCATGCATGAACTACTGCCATGGACAAATTAGTGTGTAGCTGTGTGCAGTGGGACATAACTGTGACATATGTAGCTCAGCATTAAATGTCAAACATCTGATCATGTCAACTATGTTCTGTACAGTACTGTGTATAATTGGTGTTTGGGGGAGTCATGCAAACAGCTATATAAACCTGGATGTGACAGAGTAACACATGCATGATAGTCATATAATGTGTAGCTTAGCATTGGCAACTGCTGAACCAGGCTAGTATAGTAATGTAGCATTAGCAGCTATAAATACTCCCTGTAATATTACTGTTATACACACATGTGACAACTGTTCATGTTATAGCAAGGCCCAAGAGGTCATCCGTGAGGTCTATGGACTTACAACAGTGTGGACCTTGTGTGTGTGTGTGTGGCACACACATATGGAGAAATATTAATGTGTCAGATATATTAGCATCTTAACATGTGCATAGAGCAAGGGACATACTGCAACTGTCTGTGAAGGGTGGACATATATATGTTGGTGAAGGTTGTTATGTGCATATTTTTATGTAGGTTGTAGTGTGTGGCAAACAAGACAGCATACAGTGCTTGTATATGACATGTGGTGTTTAAACGCTGTGGGTATGATTTCTTAAGTTTTTAGTCTTCCAGACAGGGAGTCCTGCTAAAGATACATGGGCTGAGAATACCTTCAATGCATTCTGCACAAGACTGTGCAATATTATTACATAACTGTATCCCTCTCAACCTTTGCATAATTGATATTCCCACCATGAAAGGTGGACTGTATATGTGCCTATATGTAAATCTATATGTACACCAACGGATGTTTATTTGTACTCTCAAGCTCAATGTTGTAAATGTATTGCCATCCCTTTTGTTCAAAACCCTGTACCCATGAACTACCACATATGTGATAGTCTACTCCACACCGAAAGTGTGATAAGTGACCACGGGACACAGGTGGGCAGTAGTGTCCCTTTTGATAAGCACAGTGCCACACTAATCATGTAAACTGTGTACGGTCCACATGTCATCAGAAATGGTGTGTCATCCATAGAAAAAGAGGTCAGCGTTCCACTCTACTCATCAGTCATAAAACCCATCATAGAGTACAATGGCCCTTTTGGTATGTATCTCAGAAGACATCTACAGCAACTGTAGGCGCCAGGCAAATCCCTCACAAAGAGTATTACCAGACTCAAACAGATGCCCTATGCAGACTGTCTTACAAAACCACAGCTACACTGTGTTGCATACCGCCTACCCAGAGGCAACCTCTGCCTAACATACAAAGCTATGCCAAACCCATAGGTGTTGAACATGCTCCATGTAAAGAGATCAAAATCCCTACAAGCTACACACTGTACTGATCTAAACCCTGTAATGTCAATAAGCAGAACATGCTGGAGTGGTACATTCTCATCTCAGACAAATACCATACTCTGGAACTAACTACCTATCAATAGCAAAGAAAGGTCCTCATTAGCAGTCGTCATGAATAATCATGATGGATGGATGTGAGATAGGAAATACAACTTGGGAATCACCTCTGTTGCTCTGCATGACAGGGGCACATGAACTTAAATTACATGGGTGTTGAAGGGCAGGGTACTGTATGGCTAGGCTTCTATAGGCCCTACGGCTAATAGCCTATTAGCTACCTAGGACCCAATACACACACGCATGTACATGTTGCATTAATTGCTATGTGAGGTTGACTGAGTGTGATGGTGAATGTGTAGATGAATGTGTCAATGTTGTTTATATGTGTGGTAACCTAGTGGGAAACTGTTTATATCATGGTATGTAGTGTTCTAGCTCTGATTCCCGCAAAAGATATGTTTGCTATTGCTAGGCAGGAAAAGCAGTATGGCATACGGTGTGACGTAGTCCCATGGTGTTGACTGGAGTGTGCCATTGTAGGCTAAAGCAGTACATGTATGCTTATTGATTGTTAACACTAGTGAATACAAATCCCGTATGAACTGTAGTACTACCTAAAGCTGTAGGCCTAAACAGCACAGTATGGTGTATATCCACATTGCTTAGAAACACTGTTTTGTTTGTTGCCTGTATTCCTCACACATTACATACCTCAGGCATAAGGTTTTGTAAGCGCTGACACACAGTACTGTATGGTACACAGGTAAAGCTCATCTGGGTTGCCATACCTTTGTGTCTTGTAGGTATGTCTGATATGTGTGTGGGTATGCCTGTAACATGGCCTCGGTCGTATGTGTGTTACAGGATATAAGTGCATATCTAGCAACATGTATAGTGTAGTACAGCAGTATGCCACCTATATTGATGAATGTGCACATATGTTACTTAGGGGTTTGCTATCAACAAGTAGTGTGGTGTACTGGTAGTACTGTAACTGTACTTCACAATCATTTCAATGGATGACATATTTCTGTATGCATTAGCTTCATATATACCTCCTGTGGCTAGGTGGTGCATTGTGTCACATACAGTGTGCCATGTACTGTTGTATAGTCTTACATACTGGTTTCACTTTGTTGCTGTGCAGAACATGGTTTAATATATAGAACGTGCCAGGCACTGTCAGGTAGTTGTGGGCTGAGCACTGATATGTAGTATTAAAAGTGTGTATCTACTGACAGCCAATAGGTTGTTATATATGGCATTTCATTGATATCTGTACTTTAGAATGTTGTGTGCCACATGACTTGCTCACAATTATTGTTTTATTGTCTTCCAGGGACATGTCTCACCATCGCAACCCTGCGTATTCCCCTGAAGAGGAGGAAATCATAATATCCACCCTAGTACAACATCACACCATGCTGTTCTCCAGAACCAGCCAGGACCAGCATGAGCGCACTGCACTGTGGCAAGATGTTGTCCGTCAGGTTAATGATGTAGGCTTGCATAACCGGACTTATGAGCAGGCACGCCATCACTGCAGTGATTTAATTAGGCATGTCCGGCAGCATGCCTCCGATGTCCACAGACAACAGCTTGCCACAGGTGGTGGTGCAGCATTACATCCACCCCTCACCAGAGTGGAAGAGCTGCTCCTCATCCTGGTGGCTCCTGGCCAACCACTACAGCAGACATGTATCATCATGGAGGCCGGAGTTACCCAGCAAGTTGACTCGGAGCGTGCAGGTAACATGGCATATCTGTAGACTACTGTTAGCTCGATTGTTAGAACATGCATATGTCAGATGTGTACTGTGTATTTAGAAGATGTGGAGCCTGGTGTTGTGCAATACTGATAATTTGGAACATAATCTGTATGCCTGTGACTGTTAACCATTGTACTACTGTAAAATTGCAAACTCACAGCAGCAATGCCATAGTTGTTGACACTGACAAACTGTCTCATATCCTTGTAGGTCCCTCTGGTGTGACAGCAAGACAGCAGACCCATGCTGGTGAGTGTTCTATGTTTAATATAGCAAATAACATGTGCATGTCATAGGTGAGTTGTAGGCCATATACACATGTAAAACACCTACACATAATGCATGCTCTGCATGTTTTCTGTGGGACTATGCACATCCCAGTAACATGAGTAGCTGCCTCAAACACATGCAATGCACAGAGCATCCCAAACAATTGTGGTACACTGTAGTGGACATTGTATAGGCAGAGTCAATGCACATGCACACAACATACACTACTTTGTCATATGCAGTACATGTTAATATGATACACATGGCGTATTTAGACACCTGCTGTAAGGTCAGACTCCAGTATCCCAAATGTCATCCACACAGCACAATAATATACCTGAGGGGTAGAGGCCTATCATGGGGCAGTGCGACACTCTTCAACACACAACACATTCATGTTAGGCAAAGTTCCCTATTTTAAACCTTACATACCCATTTAACAACTGTCTGTGAAATGGTTAATGTAGCCACAGTGCTGCAGTTCAGGTACAGCAAGATAGTTGCCAGTGTGGCACACATTAGTGGCCTTGAGTGACCACATGGTGCTGCCTGATGATGGCTCATGGTACTAGACTACATCCAGTTACAGTAACTGCAGTACTACATAGCATTCATTGCTATACACCTGAAAGTTGTGTGCATCCAGCTATGGTATGTATACCTGTAAGTGATGGTGCACAGGACATTGAAAAGCATTTAATAATTGCACAGCAATGTTGTGTCCATCTACACATTGTGTTCCAGGGTGAGGCCAATCATTGAACAACATACATGCATCAAAGACTAGTATACTGTTATTAACAAGGACTCTCTACACTCGCACTGCATGCTGTTGAGCAACACACATCCTGCATGCTGACACATGTGATAGGACTCTTTGGCTTGTGGTACTGTATTCCACCATCAACCACTAATGAGTATGTTCTGGATTGCTATTGGTGTGTGTGTGTATGTGTCTCCTTTAGTGAGTAGTGTATTTGTGTTCATGTGTTCATGTGTTCATGTGTGCATGTGTTCATGTGTTCATGTGTGCATGTGTGCATTTGTGCATGTGTGCATGTGTTCATGTGTTCATGTGTGCATGTGTTCATGTGTTCATGTGTATATGTGTTCATGTGTTCAAGTGTGCATGTGTGCATGTGTGTGTGCATGTGTGCATGTGTTCATGTGTGCATGTGTGCATGTGTTCATGTGTGCATGTGTGCCTGTGTTCATGTGTGCATGTGTGCTAACATCATGTACAGATTGTAAAGTGTGTTTCCTGTCTTCCTCTCACAGGTGCTGAGGTTGTGTTGGTTGAGTGCAGCAGGGAACCTGAAGACACTGCCACCAATAGTGGACATGATGATACATGTGTTGTGGCACAGGCAGGTTTGACAGGGTCTGTCGTTGGGCTGCCAATAGACAGTACACAGCTTTCCACCCCATCTATGTGCACGTTCATACTGCCAATACATCCCTCATCACCAATGGCCTTAGCTGAGGGACAGCATACAGTAGCCATTGACCAGGATAGTGTCGTATCTATGGCACATGCATCCCCACACAGCAGCCATACCCAGATTCCTGGAACGGTACCACATAGGCAGATGTCCAGGGGTTCTCATGGGAGCACTGCTGGTCATAATGCCCCTGGCAGACATGCCCCCACAGGTCTTACAACCTCAGGTATGTTTCAGGCTGTAATGCAGGTACAGACACATATGGATCGGTACACCAGACAGGGACTAAGGGCGCAGAGGGCCCATAACACCGCTATCAATGACAGTCTCTGTGACCTGGCCGGTGCCATCCGTAATTACACCGAGGTCATTGATAGATGTTGGGGGGAGGCATTAGATGTCCTCCGCAATGTCATGTCCATGTGCCAGGACAGTGCAGGACGGCTGACACGCTGACTTGGATGTATGCCAGCAACATCATTGGCTGGCAGTCATTGCGGACGACACCCAAGTCACAGCCACTCCCATAGTGGCAGTACCAACCCCAGCAATGTTGGGGCTGGGCTGTCAATAGACCGTCATAGAAGACCACGTGCACATGGCTCTGGCCAGTCCCAGCAGAGACATGGGTCCAGTCGACATCCCTCTGCCTCTGATGATAGTACCCAGTCTGGCTTAGTACTCGATACTGTCCATAGCACCCCTGCCAGGCACAGGTACTGTGTCCGTGGCCAGAGACGGTGATCTGTACAGCCTGGCAGGTACAGTCTGTGGCTGTCCCACAACCTCCCGTATATGGCAGCTACATGGTGGAACTGTGTGCATGCAGACACACACACACAAACCAAACACCTAGGGCTAACACATACACACACACATTACATCAACATTGACCCATGCTGTACTGTTGTCCCTCACACACACACACACACACACACACACACACACACACACACACACACACACACACACACACACACACACACACACATACATGTCGATTGGGTGGGTCAGTGTTGGGCTCTGGCAAACCAACAGCACACCCTGTGCATATGATAGCCTTGTAGGTATATCTGAGCAGGCATGATGCATTAAAGCTATGATTATCAATGTAGTATTGTTTACACCAGTGTTAATTCCAAAAATGTATTGTCCGCCCATGTGCCACTTGGCTGATGTGTGTAGTTTTGGCAGCATGTGTTGGTGAGTGGACAGTATGTGTGTGATGTCTGCAGTACAGATTTGCAGGTGTACATTTCTGAACATGGTGGAGGTGCACTGTCTGAATGTACGTGCATAGTGGGCACATAGGAAGGGTGACATGCCCTGTATTACACAGTGTTAACACTTCATAGTTTCTATTGGTGGCCAGTATGCATTTTACTACACATATGTTTTAACTTGGGTACACATGTGTGCATGACATGGTTTGACACTATGCTGTGGGTGATACTGTTACTATCTGTCATTGGTTTGCATTCTGGTAGTATACACAACCTCAACAGCCTGACTATAACCAATCGTTAGATGATGTCTTGACAACTGACACACAGATGTAGGATACTCAGTAGCATTTGGATCCTTCCGGTACTATACTATACCAGTAACCAGTGGTATTGACCGCCACCCATTCCTGGGACCACTCCTGTTTGGCATATAGCCCTCTTAGGTACAAGCAAACACACTAGGGATATGTCCGTCCACATCTGGAAATGCATACTGTGGCCTACAATGCATTCTCCGGATGAGAAACTTATCCTCCACATGGGTATCATACAGACAGATACCTGTTGTCCAACCCATGCTGTAAAGCTATAAGCCAACTATAGCATAGTCATCCACATTTACTAAACATAGTATCCCAACAGTACCACATAGGTAGTAGCCCCCAACATGTAGAACGGGTACCGATTTGTACATACAGCCAAGTGTTATGTCATCTGTCCTTTGGTATTCACATTTCCAAAGGTATTCTGATGTCCCTCAGTGTATCACATAAGCAATAAGGGGTCTGTATGCATATACACAAAGTTGTTGTACACCTATAATGAATGTCCATTATTGACAGACTTTGTTGTGTTTGAACATGTCTGACATATACCCCAGGCATGAACCCTCACTCAGACTATTCTATAGAAACTGTCATAGGTGTGTGTGACACAGATGACCTAGGCCAGATCACTACAGTGGCTGGCCTTGTCACAAACATACATATGTGACCTGAGGTCTGAGAAGCAGCAGCACAATCTATCAAAGGTAACAGGTGTATTCATGTAGAAAGCAGGCTTCACACCTATGAACAAATTGAGGTCACTTGTACATATATGTATTTGCCACACAGATACCTGAAGTGTGCAATGCACATACTGTTGTTATACTGATATGTCATACAGTAGTAAAAGCAAAACCCACAACACATTGACCAACAGTGCCATACACACACACACACTCAGCAATTGCAGAATTCAAACCCCTACCTAACTATGTTATGATATTAGAGAGATACGTATTAACACGACGCGCTATATGCTTTACTGGGAGTTTTCATTTCCACTGCTATATTTGTAGGATGCTGACATCATTGCCAAAGAGGAATATAACACTTTTAAGGTGTTTTCCTAGTCTCCAAAAAGGGCACTCCTCTCAAAGGAAATCACACAGAAACATACCGCCCCACACACACACACAGCAATTGCAGGATTCAAACCCCTACCTAACTATGTTATGATACTAGAGAGATACACATTAACACGACATGCTATATGCTTTACTGGGTGCTTTTATTTCTCCTGCTATATTTGTAGGATGCTGACATCATCAGACTAGACATGGTAATGTGTGTGCACTTTGTTTTATACAATCCCAGGACTGAGCCATGGGGGACAGCAGGTGTTACCAGCTTGAACAGGACTCCACAATTCTTACCTTGTGTGATCTGTCTGTGGCCCAGTTGCCAATCCATCAGATGACAATACATATTTATGCACAGGTTGTTGATTTTGTGGATATGACATGTGTCTGGGATGTTGGAAAAGGGCTATTCAAAGTGTATGTGGGATGTGTGCAGCTCATTTCATTGATGTATGTCCTGGGTGGCTGCCTTGTAAACAGTCTAGCAGGTTTGGGAACCATGATCTGCCCATGACCAAAACAAAGTTGGTAGGGTTGTGTGTTTGTAGGCTTCCAATAGCTCTGTTTATGACTTTAATCATGATGGACTCCATGGCCTTGCAGATCAGACTTCATAGGCTTATAAGACTATAGTTCCCATGGTCTGTTGTGCACCAACACTTCTGGAGTGTGCCATATGTTGCTGTAACCCATTCAATAGTTTCAAATCCTGTAGAGAGGGTGAGGCACAACAGACTGTTCAGATGCAGAGTCTGTTTGTTCTGCAGTTCACTTATGACACATATAGGGAAACAATGTAATCCAATTGATGCCATGTTTTTAGCTTTGGAAGGAGCTGTTTACCCATTCTACATGTGATATCTCCTGTTATGATGATAGGGCCTTTTGTCAGTGGGAGGTGGGTATGTATGTATGGGCCTGTCTGACAGGATGTTGGCATTGTCAATCATTTACAGTTGGCCCTGACTCAGGACATATATGAGTGTACATTGCTATTTATGACATAGCTGAAGGAAGTGTCATGGTTCTGTATGGACTCCTACGCAGATGATCTTTCCATAACCTAGACTGGATAATGTTTGGAGTGCACATTGTTTATTGATGATACTGATTGCAGGTGTTTTATCCTCTTTGTTTTTCCACTTTCTATGAACAACCTAAGTATCTGTAGTACATATTTGATTATGACAGGGTTCCAATATATTATATATGTGTCTGTTGTCATATAACTGTGTACACAAGGCAGGACTGATGAATAGTGTGAGGTTCCTGGGTTAACACATGCAACTGCCAGATATGTGTGGCCCACTGCTGTACTCAGACATGGCCTAAGTGTGTGAGCATGCCCAGTTTGGCCTTTCAGTATGTTGTTGCCTGACATTTGCCTCATTTATTCAAGTGTGTGAGCATGCCCAGAGTAACCTTTCAGTATGTTGCTGTCTGATGTCCACTACATTTGTTGACGTGTGTGAACACGCCCGATATTAACATTTATACTATATGTGCGTTGAAAATCAAGTTGTATTTTTACTGCAGGGCTCAC
This sequence comes from Protopterus annectens, assembly GCF_019279795.1. Lineage (NCBI taxonomy): Eukaryota > Metazoa > Chordata > Ceratodontiformes > Protopteridae > Protopterus > Protopterus annectens. The sequence goes on along the minus strand of NC_056733.1, from coordinate 432,071,479 downwards.
CTTTGTGTCATAACTCTACATGGATTATGCTGTGCCTGCAGGGTTTCCATGAGACACTTTGCATAGTCTCATCAACATTTCTTCATACAGGCTGACCAGCGAAATACTGTCATGGTTTAGTGGTTCAGAACTGTGACTATAGTGCACAGTATCCTGGGTTTGAGGACTGTCACTGCTTTATATTTTCATACTGGGCAGACCAGACTGCTTAAGGACCAGTATAGCAAATACGAGTATGTTTACCTGCTTTTGCTCAACTATGTACAACTTTGACCGAACTTGCCCAACATTGCTCAACGTTAACCAACATTGCTGAACGTTGCCCAATATTGCTCAACATTGCCCAAAGTTGTGCTAGTTAGTGTGTGTAATTTTGTTTACATGTACTAAATAGTGGTAAAAGCTGTTTAGCACTGCTTTATATTGCTTAAAACATGGCAATCATGCCTCAGGTGGTGCTGCAGGGCTGCCTGTGTCGGATGCACATAGTACACTCTCTATACATGTTTGAAAACAGGTAGTGTCAAGTTAGGCATCCCTTTTACTTTATGTGTGAGTCAGAGAGAGGTATCATTTCCAGGGTTTGTACTGAGCCAGTGTATGTGCTATTCTTTGCCTCTTTGCCAAGGCCAAAGCATACTGGGCACGCCTCCTTCTGCCTACTGGGGCAGGCTCAGTTTGTTCCTCCTCTGAGTCACGCTCTGCCTGTGATGGCCTTAGCAATGGTGGGGGGCTGTTTGGCCCGGCCCTATGCTGCTCCTGCTGCAGCTGTTTTCGCAGGATCATATTATGTAGCATAGCACATACCATGACAATTTGGGTACATGTAGTTGGTGAGTACTGCAAGGCTCCACCAGATGTTCCCAGGCACCGGAACTGTGACTTGAGCAGCCCAAACACACACTCGATTACATTTCCTGTTTGTGCGTTTGCCTCATTATGGCGTCCCTGTTCAGGTGTGTGTGCATTTCTGATGGGTGTCATCAGCCACGGCTACAGTGCATATCCTGCATCCCCCACTAGGTGACCATGAGGGATGTCCCCATTGGCAAATGTCTGGCACAGCTGTGTCAGATGCCAGATATGGGAATCATGGTAGCTTCCAGGGCAGCCAGCGCACACATTCAGTATTATGCCCTGGGCATCACACACGACCTGACAGTTGATGGAGGGGAGGCCCTTGTGGTTAAAGTAGGCACTACCCCACTCTCTAGCTGGTGCTTTGATGCTTATGTGCGTACAGTCTATTGCACCCACTACCTCAGAGTATTCCGCTATTTGCTGGAAAAGACGCATACTGCTGGCCAATACCTCACTGGAATTGGGGAAATACATGATCACCGACATGTGCTGACATGGCATTCAGGAACTGGTGCAGTACCCTGGATGCTGATGCCTGTGAAATCCCCATCATATCACCAGTTGGTCTCTGGAAGGTACCTGTTGCTAGTATTCTTAGGCCAACACATACCTTGGTTTCCATTGGGATGGGTTCCCCTCTGTTGGTTCTATGTGTGAGGCGTGGCCTGCACAGCTCAACAATTTGCTACATGAGGTCTCTGTCCACTCTATAGCGCTCCACTATCTCCAGCTCATGTAGCCCCTGGTAGGTTACCCTGGGCCTGTACACTCTTCTCCGTCTCCTCACTGTGAGTTGCTCAGCAGCATTCGCATTGTCACCACCCTCAGCATGTTGCATATGTCACCTTATAAGAGCAATGGCAGCCCCTAACATTTCTTTGTCTCAGTAAAGCTTTTTAAGTTTTCACGTCTCTTAGTTTACTGCAGTGTTGCAGTGTCTCTGAGGAAAACATGGTGGAAAGTTGTTTGCAGAGTTTTAAGTGCTGGGCTGGGCTGGGCTAGTGTACTGCCTGTGTAATTGCCTGATTCTAATTGTTTTCACCTGCTAGCTCTGCTAGTTCTCCTTGGTTAACTTCCTACTATTTATTGTGTTTCCTTTTCCCTTTCTGTTTCCACAGGGGGCAGCGCCATGCAAACACGCGCACACCAGCTCACAGGCGCGCACACATGCTTACACAGCCTAATACTTGCTGACTCCTGCTTGGACGCATGCACACAGGCGCAAATGTGGTTACACAGGTTTCAACAACCTTACACATGTTTACTCCGGCTTAAACACGCGCACACAGGCACAAGCGCACTCACACAGTCTTACTCGGATTTACAGGCGTGCACACATGCGCAAACACATTGCAGGCACTTGTACAAGAAACTTTAGTGTTATCCATGGCATACACCTTCAATTTCTTGGCTTTAGCTAGGATACCTGTTGAAAAGCCTCTTCCAGTGATGAGTAACTGACAGCAACACATGCCACTCTGCTCCAATGAGCTTACATTCTTTCATACATACCCCCCTCATGATGTCACCTATCGTCTACTCTGATACTCCCCTTAACCTACTCTTACACTCCACGGACTTTGCTCATATGCCATGTAATATTGGGATTCACTATCCTTACCCTCATTTGCATAGGATTGCCTACTAATGCTTGGTTACATCTCTTAGACTGAGCTTCCCCCCTTAGCAACCTCTACTCAGCAGCCATATTTTCTTCAGCCTGCCATTCACTTGCATGGCAATTGTATATTTTGAATAAAATCCCTTTTTGTGGTTTTTAATTTTTTTTCATGGTTTTTAGAGCGCAGTACTTTTGTGCAGTGCTGTGCTATGCTTAAACTTCAGAGATCGAGGTAAAAAAAAATATATATTTTTTTTATTTTGCAATGGGAAGAATTGCCAATGGCT